>NW_013952527.1:1161422-1163392 GCF_001266775.1 Austrofundulus limnaeus | reverse complement strand
ATATTTGGGGTCACAAGTTTTTGCCATGGATATTTTGTGGGTCAGAAGACAAAAAGTTTGGGAACCACTGCTTTAGACCATTTCAGGGCCACCATCCTGCATGTTTCAACTTACCCAGTGGTTAAATCAGGATCTTTTAAATGAGATAGGAAAGTAAAATATGCAGGATAGTTGGCAACACGTTCTTTTGCAGAACCCTTATTACTATGTAATTACAAAGTAATAAAAATATAACTAAATAGCAATTACTACCTTATTAGATGTAATTACGTAGTAATTAGGGTACAATTTTACTATGTAATTAATTGTCTGCAGTAATGTAGCACTTACCTGGTAATGTATTACAATTCACTATGCAACACCTAAATAAGTAGGTAATTTGGACAGTTTTAAAGTTATATTTTATTGCAATTAACCCCTAACCCCAAACTTTAGTTGCATTATTTTGGTTACAAATAGTGTTGTTACTATTGAATTGTAATTTGATTGTAGTTACCCAATAAAGGTAGTTTTACTAACAGTAGTTTTTCTTTTGTACCCTAATTACCATGTAATTACATGGTAATAAGGTAGTATTTACATTTAATTACATATTTTTTGTCAATTTGTAATTACATGGTAATAGGCCGTAAAGGAAAGCGTTACCGGATAGTTGTCCTACAGGACCAGAATTGGACCCAACTTCTGTTGACCAGTGTGTTTATTGGGTATTTTCTCTACAGAACTACAAGTAGTATGAATTTGTTTTCTACTTTTATTCCAACTTAATTGGAGGAATGCAGAGTTTCAGATGGAGACAGTAATATCTTCCTGTTGATAAAATCATACTAACACCCATAGCTTGCTTTGGCTCATTGATTTGTACATTAATATGGCAAAGAACAGTGGGATTATGTGGGTTTGCATAGCTGCCAGATGGTTTATAAGTRAATTGTTGCGTAATTAAATCATAAAGGTTTATTTAGGTTTTTRTTAATGTTTATCATTTAATATTACATCGTACACAAATTTCCTTCCCCCATATTTAAAATGTCATCTGTGACTCATCTAAAGTTTCAGTCTACCAGGAGAACTGGTGATTGCCTCCAGTCAGGAAGCAGCACCCGCTAAAAGAACAGATTTTTATTTCAATTTAGCAACACAAGACGTCAGAGCAGCCTCCTACTTAAGTGTATTAATAATAGAGGTAATGTTAATATTGGAAGAGAATTAAATAGGCCCCAAGGATCTGCTTTTGATTGTGTGTAATGAATTCTGCACTATCAGGCTATTGTTCTTCTTAATGAAAAGAGAGTGACTGTGGATGCGCAAAGGCACCGATTAGATTAATAGATCACACAGAATTGAACTCAATTTTGAAAGGCATAATGAGCAGCCGATTTTTTTATGCAGGGTGATGTGAGCAACTTTCAGCTTACAGCTTGAAACTAAAGCGGAAACTGAGGMAGACCAAAAAATTAATTAAAAAGCCCACCTGGAGACTGAAATAGTATTACAAGTGTTTGTTCATTATGTGCTACAGTTGTCTAATGATATTGTCATCAATTACTTTTTAATTTTAAAATATTATCTGGTAAATATGGAGGAGCGAAACTGACATATTTAGAAATAAAAGCAGAAATATACAAATGGACCAATAAATAAATACATTAAATGCATCAATTAAATTAAAAAAGGAGAATTTCACAAAATGGTAACCTAACACTCAGTAACAGGAATGTTCAGGGTTGTGGGCGTGGTTTAAGCTCCTCCAGTGGACACGCCCATAGCATTCCAGACCACAGCTAACTGATATTTTTTCATTACTTTTAACACATATTTTTTTTAAGGTTAACAGTATTTTTAACTGTTCAAGCTTGGCTGGGTGATTTTTAACACATATTTTTTTTAAGGTTAACAGTATTTTTAACTGTTCAAGCTTGGCTGGGTGATTTTTAACACATATTTCTGTGGTGTGACAACCTCAGAAC
>NW_013952527.1:1157265-1160438 GCF_001266775.1 Austrofundulus limnaeus | reverse complement strand
TTCTGCTCCCTTTCATGTAATGATTTTGTGTTGTGATGAAAATTGTTTTGGTTTTTGATTAAATGTTTTTTTAATAAAGTGAAAAAAAAATTTTTTCTTCTTTCTGCTCCCTTTCATGTAATGATTTTGTGTTGTGATGAAAATTGCTTTGTTTTTTGATTAAATGTTTTTTTAATAAAATGAAAAAAAAAATCTAAATAAAAACCAAAAACTCTAAAATGACCTGGATTAAACCTGATGGACAACACCTTGCTCTTTCCTCTCCACCTCTCAAAACGTCAGGTTCTCATCCAGGATGCTCACGACAATCAAAACTGCSACACCTTGATCAAGCACTGAAGAGTCTAGATTTGAATTAGTTTTAGATGGATAATAAACCTTTTCTTGATTTTTACCCATTGTGTTTTAACTTTTAATGCAACTTTAATTGAATTTAAGCTGCTATCAGCCATCAAAGAAAACAATAAGCTAAAAGACTTTATGTAACTTTGCTGCTCTGACGATGCTAATTAGTTTCTTTCTCAGAAGTTACTTTTATTACATAAGTGCTTGTGGCACATAAAAAGGAGAATGACTGAGTTTTTGTTTTGTTGTTTTTCTACAGTCTAATGCCTGCAGGCCACTGGTCAGTGAAGTGATCCTTCTTTGTGGTTTGGACTCCATTTGTCTCCTAAACYGGAGTTTTCTTTAACATAAGCGCTGCGTGAAAAAAGAGAAGTCACCCCAGACAAGGCCACTGGGCTAAGTACATCATTTATATTATGTAATTTATCCCCATCACATTCTATTCATAGCTGATTAAATCACATATCTTCCCTGCTGGAAAAGAAAAAGGTCAAGGAGTCGTCGTGAGGGTGACTTTAAAAGATCACAGAGGTAACACCGTGTGATGTGTGTTTAATTGAAGTTTTCCATTAACCCATAGRCCCTGCTTTCATCCATCACACATGATCAGAAATAGAACACTAAGTTGTGTTTAAATTAAAGTGTATATATGTATGTTTTGTAATGAAAAGTAGCATTTTTATGATTAATGGAGTGTTTAAATATAGAAAACTTAACGTGTTTTTCAATCATATCTTACTGCTGGGACCTCTAATTTACAGAATGTCCTTGGTAGGTCCATGAAGTAAACAACTCAGGCAGCCTTATGGACTGCAGGACAGTTTAAAAAATAAAAAATACAATAAATAAACAAACAAACATTTGTTTAATTTGTTTATCCAAGTTCTCATCCTTGGCGTGAAAATCTCTCTACGATATTCAGAGTCATATTTATGCCATAAAAATATCCTACAAAGTGCCTTTGAACAAGGATGTGGTTTAATTACACTAAAGTGTTTAGTGATTTTTATTCCTGCTTACAAACGCTCATAAAATAAGCAGTTAACCTTTACGAAACACTAAAAATGTTTAAATGAGGGCACCACGAAAAACGAGGGAGCACTTTATTTTTACACCTTTATTAAGTTACAGTTATTTTCTAACCTTTTTTTTTTCATGACAAAAAGTTAAAAAAGCCCACACATGATTGTGGTTCTTAACTTCTGTGGTCATTAAGAGCTCAGAAAATAAATCTTAATTTGTGCAGGAAGTTACAGAACCAGCTGAGTTGAGCTGGTAATAAAGACTTACAACCAGTGGCGGATCTAGGATTTTTCTGGGTAAGGGGCCATCAAGGGGCAACAAGAGGGGCCAAGTCTTCGTTCAACATCCTTTCATAAAAGGTGTATGTATTTAACCAGTCATACATGTTCAAACACTTACAACATAATGTAACTTTAAAAAAAGGTACCACTTTATACCATSTCCCTTTATAGATGACTTTTAAACAGTTTATAGATCGGTTATTAATTTCAAGAGAAGAAGCATTCTGTAAGCTTGATTCATTCTGGACTTTACTATTTGATTCATTAGTGCCACTAGTGTTTGAACATGGAACTGCATCCACCATCATCGCTCCCAGGTAAAGGACAAATGAGTGACAGGACAGGGGCACTTCAGGGGCCAATCAGATTTCAGCTGGGGCTAATGCCCCTGTGGCCTCGCCCCTAGAACCGCCCCTGCTTACAACTCAGAGCTTTGTTACTCAAAAAAACTCTCAAGTAAAAAAAGGTTTTCTACTTTCTCCAAATAGTTTTTATCTTGGGGAAAAAAAACAGGACATATTTGTTGAGTTGATCCAACATTGACTCGTTTATCCTGAGGGTGCTGATTCAGCTATATTCAGTTTATTTTCAGTAATAATGGATAGTGAGTCTTTCCAAGCTTTTGGAATCTTCAGATAGGTGTAAACTGTTTTAAATGAGACCAGAGCCTGTTTGTGTTTCCCCACATCTGTAACCAAATGAACAATTAGCAGGTTTGAGGAGCAGATTAGCGTCTTCTTTTTTCTTCCTCTCAGGGGATTACTCTGGATAATTTTCTTTCCTTTTTTTTCAATTTGTCAACCATTTGGGTGTTAGGGTTGTTCTTGTGAGCTTTTTGGATAAGCTGGCAGGTTTTRAAGACAGGCCAACCAACAAATTGAGTTGTTTGTCTTTTATTATTTCCTCTTTTGTCTTTCAAGTTCGTATTTTTGTGAATTTATCTTAATGAATTCCTTGAGAGTTAAGAAACATCAAACTAAATTAGGTTTGCGACATTTTCCTTTTAACTGTTTGCTCAGAAAAAAATGTTTTGCCATTAAACTGATATTTTTACAATCAGGAATAAAATGATAATTTATGAATATATTTATTTGCATGATCAATAGCAGATAGATGGCTCTCCCATGCACCAGTGAGTGAGTCAGAAACACAGCATATGTAACCTTTACTGTCAAACCAAGCCTGAGCTGTCACTGCAGCTTCTAGGCGCCAAAATATTTATTCTGTTTTTAGTTAGAATCATTTTGTCGCATCTTAGTTTTATCAAAATTCTTTCACGTTTACTTTTAAACTAATCAAGTAATGTTTGCACACATATTGGTCAACTGAATTAATGAAACTGACAGTGACCCAACAATTATACAGTGGGTAAAATAGGTATTGAACACGTCACCATTTTTCTCAGTAAATATATTACTAGAGGTGCTAATGACATGAAATTTCCACCGGTTGTCGGTAACAACCCAACTGATCCATACATACAAAGAAATCAAACCATAAATGTCCAGAAATTAAGTTATTTGT
>NW_013952527.1:1149545-1153105 GCF_001266775.1 Austrofundulus limnaeus | reverse complement strand
TGTTTTTAGGGTTATTAACGAAGTTCGTGTACTCAGACCAGTAATATTTGGGGTCACAAGTTTTTGCCATGAATATTTTGTGGGTCAGAAGACAAAAAAGTTTGGGAACCACTGGTTTAGTGTACTGTTGGAAATAATCGTGTGAACGATGCTGCGAAGCTCTGGATTCTCACAAACAAGTGAACAAAATGACAACAGTCTTATTCTGCCTCAGTATTCTAATATATGGTTGTTTTCCCCCAGCAACACTCATGTTTTTAAGTTAAACTTTGGTTTGGAAATTGTCACCAATTATGAAWTACAGCTTATAATTAGGTCTTGACCATAATGTTACTTCATCGTTTCATTTTAGTGACATATCCAGCACCTTTATTACATTTCAGTTTTTCTATCATTGCTCCTCATCATCAGTGTTAACAAAGGAAAACAGCCTGTTTTGTTCAGTAAATAAATCTGAAACAGGACAAACTTGATGTTAAGTTCTAAACTTAGAATGCTAAATCAACCATTGGAAACAATGATAATATGATACATAAGAAAACAMATTTCTTTGTTTTGTGGTGAACAGTTGCACCCCCGGGGTTGAATCTCTCATCAGATTGTAAGTCTCTGCTCTGAGACGTGCTGGTGGTGTGAGAGATGGTCAGCAGTAACTAAAGTCTCGACTCCAAGCAGCTAATAGTCCTCCCAGCTGTGTGAAYCTTACAGCTTTCTGTGATCGACTCTTTTCCTCACGGAGCCTGTTTTACTCTGCCAGCATGTTCCACCTCAGCCTATTCACCGAGTTCTAAACTATTTCCCTATAATACATATTTCTTAGTCAGCTCCCATGTAGGGCAACAACAACCAACATTTGAATCATTTTCTCTGTGTAGATAAAAAAAGAAGCAAGTACAAAAAGTTGAAAATGGCTAAAATAAAAAGAACAGCAAACATGGGGAAAAGACCCTCATTTGTCTTTTTAAGAAAATAAAAGAAGAAATAGGTACTTTATCAAGAGGCCAATGAGCATTYCTGTGCATCAAGCTGTTTTTGTCACAATAATTGTGTTTTGTTTGGTCAAAGATCCCAACAAATCAAGACTTTATTACTAGTGATGTGCAGATCGATACTGAAATATCGATACTACCAATACCAGAACTTTATGTTCTAGAATCAATACTAAAATCAAAATATCAATACTTTGATTCTTTAGTTATTTCACATAATGTATTTCATTGACAGKAAAATAGTGGAAAATAGCTAAACTATTCAAATCTTGTCTAAATCGTATGTGGTTGGAGGGAACTACTTTTTCTTCCGCTTGAGTATTACATTAGCACAGTGGCATGAGTTCAGTCAGTCACGCAGTCTGTGGATGTATGGCAGGTCATTTTAACATAAAATCTGTTTTGTCTGACTGTCTGTAATTAAATTCTAGATGAGGGGTTCCCAAACTTTTTCATGCCATGGCCCCCCAAAGAGCATTATTTCTGGCCAAGGACCATCTTGCAAACCCACAAACAATGCTACAAAATATACAAAGTTTTTAGAATATTTTTCCCACTTTTATTCACTATTCAAAAATTATTATATTTCTTTAGAATAAGAATTTAAAAATTGTGCTAAGCAAATGGGTTAGGGTTAGAAAGACTTTTAAATTAGTAAACATAGTACTTTTTCATGTTTTATTTATAAAAGCGGTTATTTGAAAAACACTTTTTAAGATTTACCAGAAACATTATGTGTGTTAYTACAAAGTATCAGTATCGGATCAGTATCAATATCGCCGATACCAGGCACATTKTACTCGGTATCAGTATCGGAAAGAAATTTGGCAGTAATGAACATCACTATTTGTTACCCAAACAGAAGGTCTTTCAGTTGAAGACAACGAAACAGAAGCAGGTAATGTGTTGAAAGAGCAGCAGAGCTGACAATGATGAAGATAGCAGGGAGTAAGTGACATCAGGTGGGATTATTACCAACAGAAAACAGGTGGAGAACAGAACATCTACTGGTGTAACCATATAAAAMTCACAATACCACAATTTAATTTCAAACATGTTTTTGTAATTTTCACCATGTAAATAGGGTCCAGATGTTACAACGATGTCAACACCATAAAAAAGTGCACTTGTGTTAACATTTTGAGTGCCAGATGGGGTCAAAAAGGGCCTTTTCCTATTTTACAAAAAGCAACAAGAGAGTGAATCTTACCATGCACTTTTGAGTTCACGAGAGAAAAACAGACTGAGGCRAAATCTGAAATACCGAGCGTCCGGAAAAAGGTCCGTGTGACTGATGACCCGAGGCGAAGCATGCGTGCGTACAAAACACACACAAAAAATGCTGAAAGCTGACTGATTTTTAAAAGCTTTTGTTGGTTCTAGTGTGGGAGGCGCTGTCAAATGGGTTCAGCAGAGCCGTGCTTAAATAGAATTTAATGGAGTGTTTTGTGTTCGAAATGGGACTAAGCTGCATCTTTGTCGCCGTCTGATGTGGCGAGCCGTAGGAAAACACACGGTTTTATATCCTCTTACACAACATTTGCATATCAAAGCTCCACATGTTTTGATATCATTACAGTGTTTGAAGTGGGCAAGTGCGCTGGGATTATTTCACAAACAAATCATTGGCACTTTAATTGGGAAAATCTGATGTCAGGTATTTCAGACTTCCTTTGGTCTCGGGCAGCAGTTGAGATGTGAATTTGCATCACAATAGGCTCGTTCGCAAACCTCAAACAAACTGACTCATTAGAATTCCAGTGGCAGGAGCCAATTTAGCGGGTGATCATGGGGGGAGGCTGGTCTTTAAACTTTAGGGGGAAAATACAAATACTGCTGCTTCTTGCAGAAATCACTGAGCATTACAACACCAGTTGAATGATGGGGTTGGAACTTATGATGAAGTCTAAAATCACTGCAGTAGTAACACWTGGTTCACACATCAGAAACTGTTCACTGTTTGAGGAAATGTATTGTTTTGTTTGATTYATAAGTTTATATTTCCATCTCCAGTTTTTATACTTAGATTCTGGGTGTGGCCAACATAATCATGCTTTTAGCTTAAAACATGTTTTATATTTCCAAATGTTGACTTCATCTGCATTATTCTGGACTATGGGGCGCCAAGTGTATTCACACCAGGAAAGTCCTTTGGTCCACTTGTTTGGTCAGGATCAGATAGCGGACTTTTACTATTTTTTTCCCTTTGGTGCGGTTTGCATTTACATTGTGCTTTTTACAAGTGGACTATAATTTATAAACAAAGCCACACAGGTGATGGTCATAACTCCCATTGGACAGAAATGATGGGTGGGCGAGACAGAGCACAGACCAGGAAATAAAGATGGTGTTAATACAACTGACTATTAAGAATATCAATAGCAGTTCATTCAGGGGTGGTTTAGCAATGATACACTTATAATTTTGGGACAGCATTGTCAAATGCGTGCCACAACCTAAAGCAGACAAGATGCTCCACATTCTCTGACCCACAACGACTCATTGGGCCTCATGCAAGAACATGTTCGTATTCTTATCCTAAATTTCTCTTACGTTTGTTCGTACAAAGGG
>NW_013952527.1:1144703-1147700 GCF_001266775.1 Austrofundulus limnaeus | reverse complement strand
TGGTGAATGAGTTCGGAGGCTTCTGGAACAAGAAAAAAGTCAAAGTTCTGAGTTTTGCTGATGAAGTGACCTCACAGAGAAGATTCTGGAAATTGCAGCTGAGTATCCAACTGTGAATACACTCATCATTCATACAGGAAGTGATGAAGTTATGAACCAACAGTCAGAAATCCTGAAGAAGGATTTTATTCTGAAAACAGCCTTGAATTTCTTGCTGCTTTTCAGTCTTACTGCATCTCTGAAAATGGTGAAAGAAACACCAAATACTTATCTACGGTGGCCCGTGAAGTCCAAAATGGAGCATGTTTCCTGTAGTTCCTTCGGTTCGAGGCTGGTCAGTATCCACACCAGAAGTTAATCTCGCCAGAATTTGTTTGGAAGCGGACTGAGGCCACCTCAAAAATGGGTCTCGGTCCGGTTGTTTGATCTTCACCTGTGTTCATGAGTGTATTCACACCTGTATAAAAGGTCCGAACCAGAGGAAACGAACTCTGGTCCATTTAAAGTGGACCAAATGTGTCAGGGTGTGCACCTAAGGTGTATGTGAATACAACCTAGGTATTTTGGAATGTAACACAGCCTTTGCTGTTGGTGCTCGGCTCATGTTGTGATGTCATCATTCTGAGACAATAGCAAAAGTTAGCACTCTGATGCAGCTAAAGCTTCCCTACAAGACATCAAACTTGCAGTTATGGCTGGTGTCTGAGTTACACTCCAAACTGCTGGACCACAGAGACCACCCATATATGATTTTATAATTTATATATTATCTTCAGCAGCATTAGCAGTGTTAGCTTGGAGCAGCCATTGTTGATGTTTGTCACAGGATGATGACACCATCCTGGATATCTCAAACTTCTACATAATGAAAAATATGTTACACTTGGTGCCCCATACTGGACACTTATGTCCACATTGACAACATTAAAATCCAAGGATATAAAATTTATAGTCACCTGATTGCTCTCAGGTGGACTTTTGTATACGTGAGTCACATTGTAACTGTTTTAAAAATAAATACTATGAGAACAAATTACATTTAAATGCATGCTTTCCCCTGGCAGCAGCCTCCCCAACAGAATAATGCACTCCACCACAAAGCAAAAACTGCTTACAAACACTTTTCAGAACGTGATAAAGAACCCCGGGCAYTGAGCCCACTTCTGATGAGCTGGAACAGGCCTGATCCTCGGAGGCCCCCCTGAAAGCCACAGGACCCAAAGGATCTGCTGCCTTTGCAGTGCCAGAAACCACATGATTCTCAGAATCACATCCTCTGAGTTAAGGTTTCAGCACCATAAGGATGATTTCTTTTGTAACTGTTTTGGCTGACCAGTTTTTTCAGTGATCACAACAATGAGCTTCTCACTGATTCACTCRGAACACTAGTAGGAATGAAGAAAACAAAAGAAGTCAAAAACAATCTTGATAATGATTAGATTGTATCAGATTAAAAATCTGTTGACTTTAACTGGTAGTAAATGAAAAATACTTTCCTTTGACCTTTTTTCAGTCAGCAGAAATGTGAATCTTTGTAATGTTAAACAATGATGTCATCCACAGAATATTATTGTTTCTGTGGTAAATTAGACCAGAATAGGCCATTACTTTCCCTCAGCTGGAAAAATCATAGTTGCAATAACAAGATATTCATCATAGTAAAAATGAAATAAATTTTATGTAAATGCAAAAAAACCAAAACAGTAACTGAACATGAAGAAGTGCTGAAGAACTGGTAATAAATTGGTTTAAAACAGTTGCTCAAACAAGATTTGATTTCTTCTTTGCTTTTTTTTTGCAGAGTGAGTTTGCTGTAATAAACAGATTCCACCTCAATGCAGAGGTCTGATATTTTAAGGGTGAATAAATTAATCAGCCTGGTACCCCGCCTTATTTTAGTGACAGCTTTAAATGTTGTGAGGTTCAGAAAACAAGTATCTCCCTTCCATCCTTCCTTCCTTCCTTCCTTGCTAACTACAAACAGAATTTTACATATTCTGATGAACTCAAAAATAGTAAAACTTTCATACGAGCAGACGCTTTGAAGCTGGGAAATCAAAGCCACCGAACAAATTAAACACATTTGGTGTCACATGTGCACAGGGACCATCGTTTAAGTGTGCTTGTCACTAAATGAAAAGGACTTATCGCCCTGTGGTTAGCACATATGCCCAGCCTTTAGATTCCTAACTGCTGCTGGATGATAAGAGCGTGGGCCAAACAGAGGCCTGATAGGCAGAGGGGTCCTGACAGCACACATGAAGGGAGGATGTTTATGAGAGACGAGCGTTGGGAGCATCTGTAAATAAGCCTTGAGGCGAGGTTTTTCCATTGGCCCAGTTCAGCCCCAGACAGAATTCCATAAAACGTGACAGATGGAGAGATTTTTATATTTTATTATCTAAGTGATGCCTTCACATGTATTAAAACCACTAAACTATATGTGGTTCCTCAATTTATGATCTTTTTTTTAAATAATAAAATAAGATAAAGCCATAAACACTGTGAAAGACCAGGAAGAGCTGGTGTGATTACTTTTCAGCAGCTTGAACTCTTTGTGTCATTAATCCCTCTGCTCAAAACAAAGTGACATTTGTCTCAAAGGTGTTCCTCTTTTCTCACATTTTGCTTCACTCAGCATTTTTAATTAAATTTCCTAATTGTATTTATGCATTAAAAATGAGCTGGTAAGCTTTAAAAGCAATAAAAGAAAATCTAAAGTTGGTTAAAAACAGCGTCTAAAACGGTCTTTGACCTAAAGGGACATTTACATTGTTTCTATACAGCATTTTTGAACCTTTGTTTTCTGGGACTTTTTATATTCTCAGTTTTTTTTTTTATTTTTATTTTTGCTGCATGTTTATACTGTGAGGTCCTATACGGTTTAGGAAAATGACCTAAAGTTGGAGACATTTGTTTCCTCACATCATATATAAAACTGTCATTTATTAATAAGCTCCACCCCAACACAGGAGGTGGAGATCTAGTGTAATGGAT
>NW_013952527.1:1141588-1144245 GCF_001266775.1 Austrofundulus limnaeus | reverse complement strand
GTCTCAAAACAAGATAAAAATTATTTTTTTGTCTGTATATTAGATATTAAAACCTTTTTAGATGGACAGTTTTTGCAGTGCATGCTATTTTTTTGGTTTTAAATGCAGTTGAAAGGCTCAGGGAGTTCTCCATACAAATAAAATAACAGAAATAATGGAAGAAATGGAGCTTAATAATCTTTACTTCCTTTGTTTTGTCTGTGGAGTGTTTTACTGGTGCAAGAAAAGAGGAAAACCAAAAGAATGAATTCAAAACAATTAAATGTGATGACAAATTAAACAGAAATCAATAACAAAAAATGTTTCTCAAAATTTTTTAAATAAAAGCAAATATAATAAAGCGGTAAGATGAAAAACTAAACAGAATTTATAATTCTATTAACACAAGATAGTGACGTGTTTAAAGCTAATAAAAATAAAACAGATGAACAAAATATTCCATATACAGATCTATTATTTCAATCTAAGAAGCTTAAAATGTATTATTGTATCACCAGTTCCACTGTTTTGGCTTTAGAGGGGATTTCACTCAATTTCACTGTAAAGCTCAAGCAACTCTTGACTGACCCTCACCGCTGTGCTGAGGAGAACAGTAGTGAACAGCAGGCTTGGGAGCCTGGGATTTTGCCGAGCCCTGAACCCTGCGGCAACCCAGCAGCAGCTGGGTCCAGTACCTCGGAGGGTCTCCTCTCAATTAACACCCAGCTGTTTTCCACAGCAGTGCAGGGATCAAGGCTTCCTTGGCCTCTCCTTTCTCCTATATTCTGCACCGCCACACCGCAGAGTCAGGCCTCACACAGCGAATCTGTGACTCTTCTCACACAACTTTAAAATGGTTGATTTGTTGTGCATCAATATCACCCCTGAATGTAAAGACTTGAGGGTCAAAGTGGACTGACTGCAAATACGTCTTTGAACTCTACAGCAGAGGGAGTCACTAAGCTGAATTAGCATGAACGTGTTCACTGAGCTGCTTCTGTTTTGGTCTGAATTAACAAGTGGCAGCTTAACAAAGAYGTGTTTTTGTGCCAGTAAATCACAAGCAATGTATAGAAAAGGCTTTGTATGACATGCTTATATGAATCTGAGCATTGATCTGCAGTGAACGCCACATTAACCACAGTGCAGTCTGTTGTGACAGAATAGGCTGAAAAGAATAACTTAAGTAATGTTTCTACTTATGTACAGCAACAACGTATTTGTACTTTACAACTCTGCCTGAGTCAGGGAGAAAAGTTCAAGCAGCTTGATGTCACAGTCAGAGGATGTAGTTCAAGGCTGGACTCAGAGTTCAGACAGAAGAGTTGTGACTAAAACTTGAAAAAGAAAAAGCTGTCATGGCAGCAAACAACCAAACGAAACCAAAACCTCTCTTAAACCAGAGAACAGCACAGACTTCCTGCTGACAGAGCAACAAATACCAGCTCAGTGACACACCAGGAATATAAAGACAAACTAATGAAGGGAAACCCCTGACACCTGTGCAGGGGCAATCTGGATCAGGYGCAGGTGGGTGTGGCACACACAAAACGGACAGATTTACCAGAAATACACAAAACAGAAAATACTAAATAAAATACTAAACGAAGGCACAGATCATGAGGAGCTAAATGCCTGTTGTAAGTGAAACGGTGAGATTTGAGCACGAACAAACAAGTCAAGTTTTCATGTCACAGAAAGTGATGGAGGGCTGGCCAACCCTGGTCCTCGAGAGCCCCTACGCAGCATGTTTGACTTGTTTCCCTGCTCTTCAGCAGGTCTTCAGAAGACTGGTAATCACTCTTCATTCAAACCAAGTGTGTCAAATCATGGAAACATGCAGGAAAAGAGTCCTTGTGGACAGGGTTGAGAATCACTGCCTTAACACGTTATCTGATTTATTATTTACAAATAGATGGAATAGAATCAATGGCTTCCAGAGRTAATACTAAAAACCATAAAACTGGGTCAATATTATATTTTGAAAATGTCTCATGAAGCTCAGAGAAGCTCTTGAACTGTTGGTCAACATTTAAAGCAGTGATTTTTAGATGTTTCCCTGATTTGACACACCTGGTTTGAATGAAGAGTGATTACCAATCTTCTGAAGACCTGCTGAAGAGCAGAGAAACAAGTCAAACATGCTGGATTTGTGCTGCAGTGCCCTATTCAGCTACTCCTTTTTGGATATTTCCACATATATATGTTGATATCGTCATACATAAAGAAATGCAGATTAACAAAAGTAATGAATGGATAAAATTAGTAAATAATAGAATAAAGAGTATATATAAATCCTTTATTGTTATATTTACGGATGGGTTAAAGGAAGTAGTTTCAGGTAAAACAGGATTTGCTTATGTAATTCCAGAGTTGAACATACATATGAAACAAAGAACATCTGATCATTTAGCAGTTTACACAGTAGAAATGTTAGCAATTCTGATGGCATTACAGTGGGTAGAACAAAATAAAATAAGAAGAGTACTTATATGTTCAGATTCATTGTCATCATTCATATCTATTGCCAATTTCTCATCTGAAAGTCACATAGAACTTGTTTATGAAATACATGAAATCATATTTAGACGTCTACAGTTACAAATAATAGTTAGATTTATGTGGGTACCTGCTCATAAAGATAGAAGGTAATGATATGGCAGATTATTTAGCTAAAC
>NW_013952527.1:1136766-1139537 GCF_001266775.1 Austrofundulus limnaeus | reverse complement strand
AATTTGCACTGACAAGGGGCAGGCTTGCTTTCTAATTACTGAGAGTTCAGCTGGGCCTTTCCATGCCTTTTTACACCTCCCTTTGTTCATGTGTTCAATACTTTTTTCCTGTGCCATTCCACATTATTACAAATAACTTCATTTCTGGACATTTATGGTTTGATTTCTTTGTATGTATGGATCACTTGGGTTGTTACCGACGCCTGGTGAAAATTTCATGTCATTAGCACCTCTTTTAATATGTTTACTGAGAAAAATGGTGACGTGTTCAATACTTATTTTACCCACTGTATCTGAACCTGCCTCTGACCGGATGCTCCGGTGAAGCTTTTTTATTTTTGTGACGAGAACACGAGCTGGAAAAAAGTAACTTTAAGATTGATACGGTCCGCGACTATCATATGTTTCTGCGGATTCTTAGTCATCCAGGACATGGAAAATTAGAAGTAACAAGACAAAGCAAGTGGACTTCTGTTTTGGAGCTGTAAATGTGTGGAGCTACAGATTTAAACAGCGTGACTCGAGGTTAATTATTGATCCTTCACCTCCACCTCACTGATGAAACGAGAAGGGGTTATCTGCGGAATCWAAGTGGGCGWGTCACAAGAMTGGGCGTGTCTAAAGCATAAACACTGTGAACTACGAGGCCTACATGACGGTATCCTTAGAACCTGCTTGATCTCTTTACAGCCTGACCCTGACCCCAACACTAAGGTTAACCAAGAGAAATGTGACCCAAATAGGGGTCTCCAGGAAAAAGTGGTGCCGTACAGTAACGCCCTTTTGTTCTTGTCCAATCCGGTGGTGCCGTACGGTGACGCCCCTTTTTTGCTTGTCCAGTCAGGTGTGTCCCTTTAACAAAGTCCGTCAAATCAGGTGTGTCGCTTTAGAATCGCTTTTCGTTGGGACACGCCCACTCGTCCGCAGAGACCCCTACTTGGATAAAAGAGTCGGATGTAACGTGACACGAACGTTCAGACAGTCACTTTGAAAAACATCAGATATCTGATTCAGTACCACATAAAAGACCTGGATCGCATTTGAAAAAAGCTTTTCAACTGTCATAAATAAATCAGATTCGGGTCGCATTTGCCTGCAGTGAGGACCTGAGATCCAAATGAAATGACAACTGAAAGATGTAAGTTATTACAATAAATCAATATCAGTGTTAACAAAAAGATAGACCAGAATAAAATCGGGTAATGTGCTTGAAAAGACTTGTGAGATTTCTTTTAAAAATCAGCTCATATTTACATTTTGTATTTAGTTATGGCGTGCAGTGACTTTCAGTTTCACCATTCTTTTATTGGATTTTCTGTTTTTTTTTTTCGTCTGGATCGAGCTTGAGGATGAAATTGTTTGTTTAAAACTATCTGCTGTAGTATAGTTGAGGCCTGTAATTTTGTGTCTGCAAAACAATTTCCAACAGAGAAGAGGCCCACAGAAGAGACGAGTTGAGTCAAGTGTCTCACTCCCCCCGATCCAACAAATCAACTCTGAACACAGCCTATATATAAGTGCTGTGTTACTGTAATTCTGTTGTTTCTTGACCAATATGTGGCCTCAGAGGACGTCAGAAAATTGTATAAAGTTGTGAAAAATGGGTCTAATATATTTTAAGAATAAGATTATCTGAAATCAGATTTAAAAGAGAAAGTTTATATATTTTTTCTCTCTGTTTGTCCTTGCCTTTTCCTCCRTCTCATCTTGACAAGGATCAATAGATACTGCAGCAACAACCAGCACACAATGCCTTGATGGTAATTTTTAGCACAACCTGGAGATAAATGGCTGATGGTTTTATCACTGATGTCATCTGCAAACACAAAATCAACCTTCAGTGAGATGCGCTGGGGGAGGTTTGATTGACAGGTGCGCCCAGCAGGGGTTTGTCCTGAGGGCTAGATCTTTAATGTTTTCTCAGAGTCGAGATTGTTCTTTTTTTTTTCAGCTGCAGTGAAGAGGGAATCGCACATAAGAAGGTGAAGCTTTGGGGGATGGAATCCGCTCTCCATAAATCCCAATTTATAATTCTTGACAATATTTGTCAAAATCCACGCTCACATGTTCGCTTGACGTATTTTTTTCAGCTATCTTGGTAAAAATATTTATTAGAAAGTCGTTTTCCATTAGCCGTCCGAGTGGAGGTTTAGTGTGCCGTGCTTCTGTTCACTGTGATTATCCAATTACTTAAATGGCTCCTGCCAATTCCCCACTTATCCATGTGTCTCATTGTTAAAATGTACTACATGTTGGTACTTAAAATGAAATATTGGGCAAGAAGACTGTTATTTTATTGCGGCACTTTTCAAATCAAACACTGTTACACTCTGTCTGCAAGCCATAGATGAGTTTTCACAGCTTTTGTCCTTCCAGTGTCCAGGAGGAGGAGTTGGTGGGATGGAGGGTCACAAAAGGCAAAATGAGAACACTCGTCCTATTTTCTGCTGTTGCTTTTCCATGGTCTGTTGGAGAGTGTGGCTGTCACAACAAAGTACTGCCACAACCTCCATCCATCATTTTCTCCTCATGATCATCTGTGTTTTCAGCTTCTGTCTGATGTCCTGTTTGGAGACACTGTTTTCTGCCTTCTTTTGTTTCCCCTGTTTCTTTGTCTCAATTTGATCCTCCTGCAGGTTGAATCATGGCTTCAAGTCTTTAGCTAATATTCTGGTTTAAGTTTTTAATAATGTTGATGCAAAGAAGGAGGCAATAAAGTGAACTGAAGATTCAGTGCCGCCTGTTGATTTACTTATCAAAATGTATCACGT
>NW_013952527.1:1130045-1135459 GCF_001266775.1 Austrofundulus limnaeus | reverse complement strand
CTTATCTTATCTTATCTTAACTTATCTTATCTTATCTTATCTTATCTTATCTTATCTTATTTCCATAGCTGTGGTCTTGACCTTGAAATAAAATCCCGAGTCCTCAATGTTCAAGACCAAGACAAGACTGAGTGCAAATGTGGTCAAGTCCAAGACCAAGACCATCAAAAAGTGATCTTAAGACAAAGATCGGTCTCGTCAATAATTTTCCTGGAACTCCAGCTCCTTGTTTATGCCGTTCTCTACAAAAAGTATGATTTTTCAAATAACTAGAATAAAAATTCAAAGTGAATCTAGGCAGTAACAAAGAACACTGCTTTATTGTAATATTTATGTTCACTTTCATCTGATGGGATTAAGCTCAACAAGCTGCTGACTCAGTCTTAGTGGCAGCCTCAAAGGTGGTTTTATTTATGCTGTTTGTGCATCTTTGGCTTTATATAGCGTGCCCAGAAACTACCCCTCTAAAAAGCTTAAATATTCTATTTAATACAATCATTACACACTTTCAAGCTCAAACAAGCTGATACGGATTCATATTTAAATGGGAAGTTGCCAAGTAGTGTGACTTCAAAGCTAATTAGGAAACTAAATATAACCAGACAACCGGGGTTTAAGGCAGTACACCTCTACTTCCTGAGCTTTAAAAACATTCTAACAGTATTCAGTTTGCTAATAAAGAAAACCACCTTATTAACTAGTAAAATATACAGTGTTTGGTGATAAATTAGAGCAAGAAACTGGCATAAAGTACAGTAAGGTGTTGCCAGAGCAGCTCGAGTATGCCTTGGCTTTGATTCTGCAAGTTTTCAGAACTCTGCAGGAGAAATGGAAGACCATTTATCTCGATGCTGGCAGAGAGTTTAGACTGACATGTAGGCATGAACTTTCTCACAAATGCTTCACTCAGTTGGGCTCATTGGCAGCACAACACGAAGGACAAAGCAATTTTTTGTTTTTCTCAGACTTTAAGGCAAAGTAACCTACAGCTAAATATTCATGACGACTGCCAGTCTCTGGCTCCAAACCATCTCTGGCTCCGACAGACACCAACTTTCTTCAAAAAGTAATGAAGGAAAAACATTTTCAGATAAGCCAATAAAATAAAATATGCATTAATCTTTATCAATGGAACTATATAAGAGCAACCATAAAAAATGTCTTGAAAATCAAGTTTTTTGTTGTTTCCGACAAGCGACGGTAACTTTCTGATTTGGAGGGAACTGTGTTTTAGTGGTTATCTCAGCACGGGCCTGAAACTCTCCTCAGACGACCCTGTGGCCTGGCAACAGTAATTTATTGGCTGCTCGTGAATGCGCTTCAGACTTCAGACAGAAAGAGTAAAAGAGCTGTCAGCTGAGGGAATGGAGGTCTGATTACGTCCACACACTCACACCTGAGCCCGTCCCAGCCTGCTCCATGGTGTGAAACACAGATAGATGCACACCATCTCCCACACACGCAGGTGTGTGCGGGCCGTGCATAAACACATTGGTTGCAATTTGATCGTGGCGACCAAGATGTTTGGTTTTATTTTAGTGTTGCAAATAGATTTTAAAACGTTTTTGCTTTCATTTATGTCATAAAATTCCTCCRGATGTTTGGTCGGTAAACATTAAAATCTGGCATGCTTGCACATCGCAATGAGATTTTTTTTCCCAAAAATAAAAATAAAATAAAATGAAATATTAGATTTTTATAGCCAAAAGTGATTTAATCAAGGTATAGCTGATATTAGACTGACACTTTAAAAAATCATTACTAATTTACATCTAAAAACAACAATAAAGTAAAAGAATTGGCCACTACCTGTTAAACAGGTAAAACACTTTCAATTAATATTTACTCCTGTATGAAAGAATAAAAATGATTAATATCTTTATGACCACTCCTTCTCTTTCTTTCCTATAATGCTGAAAAAACCACTAAACAATGACGCTTGAACGTAAAGCTTTAATAAATCAACCCCACAAAAAATAAACAAATAAATAAATAAATAAATAAATCACAAAAACAAGAACAGAACTCAGACAGTTCCAATATGATCAATGTTATGTGCAGCACACCGTTGATCACTGTTCAGTACAGATAATATGTCCTCCCCTGTCATTACACAGCTGATTTTAATCAAAGGTGATACAAAAAACACAAGGTCTGTAAACTTCTCAGAAACCTTTCTGCTGTCATTCCATCACAATCAGTTCTTCTTGTTGTGTCTTTAATCTTTACAGGGTGAGAACTGTTGATCTTATTGGCCTTTTTCACTGATGTTACAAGTTTAGACTTTTAAATTAGACATAGGATGCTTTTAAATCCTTCCTTTTCACATTTAACGAATCGATAATCAGTTGTTTGGGAACAGAGAAAATGTTTTCGGTCAGGCAGACAATAACAATTTTCCATCAACCTTAATGTTCGCTGGTATATCTCAATGTGGCGAATCCAATCAGACAAATAGTGTACACAATTTCGCCGATCCGAGCTATCAGCTTCTCCAAGATTAATATAATTACGCCAGCAAAGTCCAGGAACCACAGCCAGCCTGCGACCCTCCACAGAACCGCTTGCCGACTGAGTCCATCTCGCTCAAGGCAAAAGTCTGAGTGCTGATAGAACGGCAATCCTTTATATTGGTCAGGCAGCCAGGAAATGGCCTAAACAGCCACAAACGTTGTTTTGTAAAAGACCAGGAGACCACCAAACCAATCTGTAAGAATCCAGTGATCAGAATCCAAATACATATGTTGGACAGAGCAGAACAGAGGCCCTACCTTTGACATGTCCTCCCATGGAAAAAAAAGTTCCAAAAATTTATTAAGAGACCAGCTAACCAAATCCATAAAAATAAATCCATTATTTTTGGTTTCGGATGAAAACGTAGAGGAGGCTCCGAGCAGCAAAGCAGGGAAAGATGAGGGAAGGCAGGAGAGAAGGGGAAAAGTGTCTTACTCCTCTGAGAGCAGAAAAAATGATATTTTTCCGTCTTACCTGTGCTTTCTTTGTGGAAAAATATCTTTAGAATAAATCTCTAAGAAATGCTTAGAAATGATGAATCTAAAGTCCAGCTATGTGTCCTGACAAAAATCTGTGGGCACAATTGTTCTGTGGRAAGAGTGGTTCTGCCACTGAGAGTGGTGTCTGATTTTTATCTTACACTGACCACATCCACCACATCATCAACAGGAACGCCACAGCTGAGGCCACTGCTTGTCTGTATGGTTTACCCAAAATTCACAAACAGGCTGTACCGATAAGACCCATTGTTAGCATGATTAACTCTGTCACGTACAATGTTTCCAAATATCTGGCATCAATACTTGGTCCATTAGTTGGCAGATCTGAACATCACATACAGAACATGGATTTTGTTGACAAGGGGAGGGATGTCATCATGGAGGCGGATGAAATTATGGTCTCTTTTGATGTCATGTCACTCTTTACATGTGTTCCTGTTCCTACATTAGACTTTTCTGCACTCCTAGACTCAAAGTACACAACAAAGATATGTCCTCTTCAAAGAAAATAATCTGCATGCAAAAAAAAAAATGCTTTCAACCTTTATTTTTCACTAAAACTCTGGTTTCAGTGTGAGCAAAGTGCTTCAGGCCAACCCTGGTGTAATCGAGGAGGACATGATGTATTGAATACGGCAGCCATCAAGTATCAGTGAAACACAGAAATGAGAGGATGAAAAGCAAACCCCTCCGTGTCACAGTTGGAGACGTGTCTTTCAGTTTGGTTTGACTCAGATATAAAACTTGGAGGTCACCGGCAGCACACGGCTAGCTTTTCATTTGTTTCAGTCATTTGTTGGCATATAGAGCAGGAGGGACGTGAAATGGAGAATAAACCTTTCTGACTGATAAAGTGGCTTGTCAAAAACAGTCCACATTAACAGTGATTAGTGAAAAGGTTGCAATTTTCTCTTGAGGACTTTGTTGCATTAATGCAAAACTGTTTTCACTGGTAATAATTAACACAATGAGATGCAGACTGTTTCATTTAGAATTTGAACTGGCTCAGTGATGTCATGTGGTAAAAACAACTGTTCTTGATGAGTAAATATACGTGTGTTTGGTTTCAAACCGTTTAATTTGGAACATGCAGTCATAAAAATGTTGAGCAAAATAAAAAGAGGATTAAATCTAACGGTCAGAGAAATTCTTTGTGGAAGTAATACAATTTGTTGTTTGTGCTGAATAGTTGAGGTTCATTTTTTTATTTTCTGGACACCTTTGATCACATATGGGAACATTAGTTTCCCCTCATCATAACATTTTATTTTGGTGCGTAAATCCTTATTCATGCAGATGGTAAATCCTAAAAGTTTATAATTAAAGCAATACTTCTTTTCTTCTACTCATCACATGAATTGCTTTGATTTTAAACTCCTTGTTTGTTTACTTGTCTTTATTAAAATGAATTTGATTTTAATTTCATAAATAATTGTTCAGAGTATAAATGTTTTTATTAATGAGGGCTAATGTGCACCAACCAAAAGTTTGGGTTTTGGAAGATTCTTTTTTTTTTCTTTCTTAAAACACAGTTGTTTATAAAAGAAAGCTCTGTGTGTTTGATCAGTGATGCTCAGAGGGTTTTTTTAACATGTAAAAATCCAATTACGATAACTCCTGCTCGACTAAACCCCTCTGCACCCCATGAGCTCTCTGGTGCCCCCCTAAAGGGGTGGGGACCCCTTGCTGCGAATCACTGCTAAATTTGGCTGCTTCTAAGGATTTTCTCTGAATAATAATCAAACATGAATTTAGCTGAAATCACAACAAAGTGTCACAGTTTGTAGAATTAAACAGGACTTGCACAAGAAGCCTGAGTAAAGGGAAAACATAACTTTAGAAAGTAAACAAAACAAACTATAGATATTGAATTTCTTGCGAAAATGCTTCATGCTGAAAACTTAAGCTGAAAGCTGCTGAAATTGAGCTGAAAGTATTTAATAGGAAAGTGTTAAAGTGAGCACACTTTGAAAAACTGAAAGAAGCAAAAAAGCCTAAATTTATAAAAATGGTAAAAAAGGAGCACAAATCTAGTTAAAAACAGAAAACAGCTAAAAGCTAAAAGCTAAGAGCTAAAATAGCTGAATATAGCTGAAAACATCTGTAAGAAGCATAAATAGCACTAAGTACTGTAGCAGTAAAACATATTAAAAGTAGAAAAAAGCAGAAGAATAGCTAAAGTAGCATAATGTAGCTAAAATAAGCATAAAATAAGGTAAAGGTAGCAGCCACAATTTAAAATTAGCACCCAGTTGAAGTAGTTGTAGTTAAAAAGCAACTAAAAGAGAAAAAAGCAAAAAAAAAAAAGGCGTAAAATTACATAAACATTATCACTTGCAGTAAAATAACTAAAACAGCTGAAATTTTCAGTAAAACAGCTAAAAAGTAGCTGGAAATTAT
>NW_013952527.1:1124828-1129244 GCF_001266775.1 Austrofundulus limnaeus | reverse complement strand
TATATATATAGTATGTATGTATAAACTTGAGGTAAAAGGAATAAATGGACTGGGGCTGACGAGGAGGTGGAAGATAGTCGAGCCTAATGAGACAGGGAACAGGTGTGGGTGGGCGTGGCTTCACTGAGGAACAGCAGCTGAACTCAGGGAAACACTGAGAAAAGATCCATCGTTGGATAAGCACAACATTAAACACAAAATATTACCAAAAACTAACCACAAAGCACTAATTATAACACAAAGAATGTGGGGTTAAATGTTGCGGAAAGCCTTAAAGAGTCTCTTTTTATTACGTTCTTATAACCGTTTTCATTCCTTCTAACAAAATGAGAGAATATGTGGCCGAGAGCAGTTTTTGGGAGAATTGATTTGTATTAAGCTACAAAGTAGGAGAGCACAGAGAGTAAAATGTAGCAGGTTAGAAATAGTTTGTAGCACCGCTGTTGAGTCAGAGTTGCTGAGTCATTTTAAACAGTAACATCAAATTGTGCCAATTAGACGAATGCTTCAGAACAGACTGATAACCAAGGTCTCGTCTCTCCAGCAAACAGAGGCCTCTCCCTGCAGAGCTGGACTGGACTGAAGCAATTACTGATGCTGTGAGGAAATTTATCACTGCAGAAATCTGAAATAGATAAAAAATAAATAAATAAAAAAATCAGATGTGGTCAACATGTTGAGCGCGCCCACACATATGCATTTTACTTCTCTTGTGACTGCCTGGATAAACAAGCTCAAGCAGCAGTAATAATCTCAAAATTGGGCTGCTTGTGGGGAAAGTGTTTACTGGAAAATTACTCGCATTTGTCAAGGCTTTCCAATAAAATATTTATGTTAAAATATTTCTGCAATTGTAGAATTTTTTTTTCTTAGAGTTTCTGGTTTCCAAATTGTGATCCAATTATTTAGATTCATACTTAAACATCAGTACAGTCAACCATTTCCTATGTTTTTTTTTCTCTCTTTGTTGTCTGCTTCTGTTTTTTAGGCACAACAGAAATGTTTCAGCAGCTTTGTGCACTGAAGGCTTCCTGCAGTTTCTCATTTACATTTATACCTTCTCTCAAACTCCACTAATATATGCAGGCAGACAAGCTGACAAACAATTGGTATCATTAAATTTGATATCGAGCACCTTCCAAGGTGTCAAACTGTTTGAGTACGCACAGAAAATTCACAGTTCACTGTTAAATTAATAGATGGGGATGTCATTTCTGGTTACACTGCGAGCAGAAAGCTCCTGAACATAAATGTTAGTGTGACTAGATTTCTGCCTCACCCATATTTGTTATACTTTTATGAGGTAGGCACACACAAATGCATCATTAATAAAGTAGTTAAGCTAAGTAGGAAGATACAGGGTTGGAAAGTACCATTAAAATAGCAACACAAACATACAGTACATTGAGGTTGTGTCGTGTCTTGCAAAGTTTAATTAAATAATTAGTTTAGACGAGTCAGGTGGAAACATTTATTTTTTCTTTATTTTTGATTTAAATTAGTAAAATAAAACAAGTCAACAGAATGTGCCCGCATGAGTTAGATTTATGTGTGTCCCTATGAGACTCTATAGTCACTGTCTGCAGTTTGGATATGAGTCAACGGGCATAAATGTACTGACAAATGTGCGTACTGACATGTCCTACATATAACTGCAAATAAGTGCAAAAATTACGGGGAAAAAATCACCAAAAACCCTTTTACTGAAATAGCTATAAAAAAAGAAATATTTGAAGAAACAGAACAAAACTATAAGTTGCAATAAATTAGGAGGAACAACTTTTTGGGACAATTCACCAACGAGGTACTACTAATACTCTTCTCTCCGATCCTGTTTAGTRTTTTTGGACAGGATCTCAAGGCGCAGTCATGAAGAGGAGAGTGTCTGGTTTGGAACCACAGGGTCTCATCTCTGCTGTATGCAGATGATAAGGTTCTGTTAGCATCTTTGGACCAAGACCTTCAGTGTGCACTGGGACGGTTGAGATGAGTGTCTGAGGCCATGGTTCTCGACCAGAAATGGGTGGAAGCTCCGGGTTGGGGGAAGAGTCTGTGCCTCAGGTGGAGGTGTTTATCTGGGTGTCTTGTTCACGAGTGATAGTATATGGATTGACGGATTGAAGCCTCATCTTCAGTAATGAGGCTGTTGCTTTGGTCGGTCGTGGTGGAAAAAAAAGCTGAGTCGCAAGGCAATGCTCTGGATTTACTGGTCTGTCTACGTTCCAGTCATCACCTATGGTTATGAGGTTTGGATCATGACCGAAAAAATGAGATCCTGGATACAATTAGCTGCCTTCGTAGGGTGGCCGGGCTGTGCCTAAGACCTCTTTATCCTCCCTTTGACCAGCCGAAGTCGGCTCGAGTCGTCACAGTTTCATGACGAAAATTACGTCACCGTACTCTCGTCAACTCTGCCTCCTCTTCTTGTCACACCCCAACGGCAGAACTTTTTACTCCCCTCCCGTTAAGAAGTTTATGTGTGATTGGTCAGAAGTTTGTGGGTGTGTTTGTTTATCCTCGCTTCCCGAATGTGACTGTTGTAATCAGAACCAGACATTTATAAAGATCGTCAGACAGAAAAAAAATCATGAGTGGAGATAATAAAAAAAAAGATGTTTTGTACTGAGTGTAAACCGGGACAAATTTATGGATAAATAACAGTCGATCTAACCGGGATGGATTTATGCTTTTTTTCCCAGAGTGTAGACTCCAGCGGCAAGGAATCTCATGCAGTCACRTGTACCACAGCGGGAGGGGTTTTCTAGGAACTCAGTGCGATTTGTCTCAGGAACTATGAAAGGTGTGTACAAAGCTGAATGCCGAACAACCCCATGACCACGCATTGACTGTTCAGCTTTGGTTGGAGTATGTGTATGTGGAGTATGTGGCGGGGACTTCAGAGTAGAGCCGCTGCTCCTCTGCGTTGAAAGGAGTCAGTTGAGGTGGTTCATCTGATCAGGATGCCTCCTGAACACCTCCCTTTAGAGGTGTTCCGGGCACTCCCCACTGGTAGGAGGCAGCGGGGAAGACTCAGGACTCACCGGAGGGATTATGTATCCTCTCTGATCTGGGAGCACCTCGGAGCACCCCAAGACGAGCTGGAAAGCATTGCTCTGAGGTCTGAGCTTCTCTCTTGGACCTGTTGCATCCACAACTCAACTACAAATAAGCAGAAGATGGAGAYGATTATTTTAGAAGGGTTGCCCCCACCTGCCCTAATGAACCAGCTGTGCCTGACTGTGATCAAACCAACTACTTCTCTCACTTACATTTCACTTTCCCAACCACGTTTCTCCCAAAGTTACGCTTCTGGAGCTAATTTGTGCTTTACTAGCAAATTAGCCACTATTAGCAAGYCACTAGCGTGCACCACCAGAGGGGAAAGTAGGGCCTTTATCTCATCTTAKGGCCTGTTTTCATGCTCACCAAAACACTGATTAGTCTATAATTCACACTAAYGCAACAGTAAAGTGCCGCAGCTCTCCATGCTCTTGTTATTATGTGTTAGGCGCAGAAGTTGAGATATTTTACTGGTTACACCTCTGTTCTTTCATCTTGAGCTTGTTTCTTGTTTGATCACTTGTCCCTGTTTCAGTGGGTGAGTGGGGCTAATGTACACTCTGTGGATGGTTACCACAGGAGATGAAGCACAGCAGTGCTATTTAAAAAACAGTCAGACTCTCAGAGATCACATCTGACTCACCTACAGGGTGCAGCTTTGTGATGTGTGTTAATTGCAGGTATGTGGTTGCTAAATTTATTTTTTTATTTATTTATTGTTTTTGTTTTTATGATTTTGCCAGCAATGTTAAGTACACTGCTRCACTGCAATTTAAATCCTGTAAATTGGACTCTTTAGCTGCTCCTAGCTGAACATTTGTTACAGCCCATGGTTTTATGATCTCCAGTTAATTTTTTAAGTGCTCTGTTTTCATCTCTCTCTCCTGCCTGGTTTATTCATTTGGGTCTTCAACTCATCTGACCTCTTAGCGAGCCGAACATGTTTTCAAGCTTCATTCTTTCATCCCATGACACCCCGACAAAACTAAAATATCATGCTGGAAACAAGTGCTGCCCTTTTATTTACAGACAAAGAGGGATTTAAAGATAGTCAGGGTGGTGCGCATGAGATGCAGCACTGTACGACTCATTCATTCTTGATGAGACGGTTGCTTTCTCGCTTTATTTTACTTCGGTGATTGAGTTTCTGTTTCTTGTGACATGATTATGTAGATTTTTGCTTAATAGGGGATAAGATTTTAGCCTCGGAGCAACAACATTGTTTATCTATGACCAATAAATGATGGTATTTTAGTTGAAAATGCAGCAAAAACAGTTTAAACTAGACATGGGTTTTTACAATGTAAAAACAAGTGTGCATTGCCATGTAGCATGTCATTGCAGCATGGCTTTGCC
>NW_013952527.1:1122498-1123665 GCF_001266775.1 Austrofundulus limnaeus | reverse complement strand
GTTTTAATCCAGGTATTTTATTGGTTTATTACTGATGAGCATAATTTTGTTCAGTTGATCAAACTTACTTTTTGGCTGAATAAGTGCCAACTCATTGCTTATTTTACCTGTTAAATTCATGTTGTGTTCAGGCTCCAGGTTTTGCTATTTAACAGTTGCCTGTTTTGCAGCTTAACAAGCTTTGCTTCTGGAATATCAAATTAATGAAAAAAAAGATGAAGTGTTAAAGTAAAAATAATTGAAAGTGTGAATATACTGTAAATGCCATTGCTGAACACATAATTTTGATAAATACAGCTTTAATTAAAGTGAAATCATGTATCAGACTGTCATTATACAGAAAAAAAAAACGTACTTTAAGAACTTTGGATGGGTTTAAATAAAAACCTGCAGTCTWCATTGTTTTTCAACCTTCTCTGCTTTTTATTTTTCAGATATCAACGTGTGYCTCGTCTGTTTTGATGTCTGAAAAATGAAAAAGTGTGCTCACAGCATCAACACATGACCTCCAGAAAGGTGGAAAACATTTTTGCTTCTTTCTCCAGCAACTCAGTGAGATTATTTGCTGGAGAAAGGACCCTCAATGATTTACTTCGGTGTGATATAAACACACTCAGGACAGATTGCAGCAATATTTCTGGAACAAGTAACTGAGGGAGATGGAAAAAGCAAAACAACAAAACAAAAAAAAAACTTGATCAACTTATTGCCTCGTTCATCTCATGTTGCTAAACTTTTATGAATGTTTGATATCTTAAATCTACATGGAATGAATTTGAATTTATTTCTTATCTCTTGAGTGCTTGACTGCTTCTGAAGAAGAGTCATGTTCATTCATTCAAGATGAACACCACAGTTCAGCGAMCTTATCGAACACAAAAATGTTTAAACTTCAATTTTAAAGGGACAATATCATGTAAAATTACTTTTTTGAGTTTTATATCATGTTATAATGTTATACTCTCATAAAAAACATGCGAAAAGCCTTGCTTTGACTCATTCATGCCTGGTTGAGAAATCCTGCAGCGTTTTTAGGAAGCCATGCTGAGGAGCAAAACGACAGGTGGGGGCCAGAAACGCCCCTGCGCTGAAATGGGCGGGACAGTAGTGGAAGGTGGTTCTTAAAGAGACAGAGGCCAATTTCAAGGCATTTAGAAGAGGAAATGA
>NW_013952527.1:1119153-1122456 GCF_001266775.1 Austrofundulus limnaeus | reverse complement strand
AGGTGACATAGATACTTTATTATGGTATAGTATTTAAATAAATGCCTGAGAAACACATAATATTGCCCCTTTAAAGCAAATGAGCTGAAATGTGTTGTGGACGTAGCTGAGAGAACATTTTATGCAAAAACAAACATATTCTTTTCAAAGTTTGCACAAAATAACTACAGCGTAAAGTAATCTTATTCTAAAATAAAGGTATAAAAGCTGCATGTCTTCGAGGAATATTAGGCCTTTAATTGTGTGAACGCTTCACAAACATTCACACTACTGAGATCATTTTTCTTCCATACATTTTTGACACGTATCTCGTTCAACAATTTTTGTGCTGTTTTAACAATTCTTATATTCTTACCCTTAAAATTCTTCAAAATGTTTTTAAATCTTTATAGCACCTCTTTTACCTTTCTTATGCTAATTTAAGCTACTTTATGTAGCTTATTTTAGCTTTTATTGTGCTATGTAGGCTACAATCCTGCTTCTTTCTGCTGTTATTCTGCTACTTTTTGGGCTTCTTTTTGGCTAATTTTAGCTATTTATGCTTCTTACAGTTTTTTCTGCTATATCCAGCTATTTCCTTCAATTGTTCAGCTATTGTTCAGCTTTTATTAGCTAAAGTTTGTGTTTTTAGGCTTATTTCAAATTTTGGAGGCTAATTTAGCTTTCTGCTCTTTTTCAGCAAACTTGTGCTCCTTGTGCTTTGTTATGCTAATTTAGGATTTTCCAGCTGCAACAAATGATCACTGTTTTGTGCTTTTATTTTCTATTTTTTTCATGCTAATTTGATAGTTTTATACCCCTTTATCATCTGGAGGCTAATGTCAACTTCTAATTTAGCTTGTTTTTGAGCAAATTCAAATTTTTCTGCCTTTTTAATCTGTTTTTCTGCTCCTTTTAGCTATTTTTCTGATAAGTTGAACTWTTTTATGCTTCTTTCAGCTTTTCAAAYTGAATTTGCATTAACTGTTTTGTTGTTAAACATTTTCAGCAGCTTTCAGCAACAAGCATTCACACTAACATTTCTGTAGGAAATGCATTTTTTCTAGTTCCTAATATTTTAGTATTTGATGAAGTTATCAAAGCCGGACCCTTCCTGCCCCTCCCTGAACACTCCTCTGAGCTCAGGAGGTCAGCAGGAGCTCTCCTTTGATCGAATGTCACGCTGGATGATACTTGCAGCTGTATGAAAATGGAAAAAAAATTCAATTATCCTGAGCTTTGTTGTTGCATATTAATTAAGGTGCCAAGTTGAAGCAGTGGTGAATGGCGTGACGATGGATTTAAATAGATTACAGGGCAAATGGGTGAGTGTATTAAAAGAGTGTTGAGCGACGGTGTTTGCACGCTTGTTAAGTGTCGCTTTTACACATATTTGTTGAACCAAACAGTGAACGCAGTGCTGGAGCCTAATGGAGATGAATCCCTGCCGAGGCCGGCGAGGCTTTTAGTGACTGGTTTCTCTTTGAAACAGAGATCATGACGGAGCKTTGGTCAACCTCAAATAAATACGCTGCATTTCCTCTGCAAACAACAAAACAGGCTTTGAATGGAAATTTAATGTAATGCACAACTGGAGGAAGTTTGTCAATGAAAAAACAAACAGAAAATATGTRTTTTCAGTCAGTAATTTCCACTCATTAATGCCTACAGATTCTGTGCCATAAAGTATTTTTTTCACAGTTTTTAACACCTTTGGTCACCGTTTTATTTTCTCTTCTGCTTATAAATGTTTGCATACTGAGAGCAAAGTTGATTGAACCTGAGTCAAATTACCTGTTTTAATTTGCTGTTTGGTAGACATTCGTGGTTTTTATGTCTTGTAAAAGTAATTTAAAATACAACAAAAATGTTTGAAGTCAATAATCATTAGTGTTTTTTCTCATATTATATTTAGTCACTGAGAATCATTATTTTTGTAAAAAGAGTCATCAGACTGTGGTCAGTGCTGTCTCCATAATTCACCAAACATCTCTAATAAGAAGCATATTTTAGGTCAGTGAATCCCTCATTGTGTTCAAGTCAYTTTTGCATAATGACGTCTGAAATCRTTGCTCATAAAACCACAGACCTCTCAGGCAAAATATGTTACTTTGATCTCAGCATCTCACACTCCTGCATCAATTCCTACACTTATTTACAAACCAGCCATGTTGCAGACACTTCGAAACCCTGACAAATGCTGGGYGATCTTATCCTTGGCACATAAAATGTTCAGTTTCTTCTTTTATTTTTTTCCTAAACTGAAACATGGAGCCATCTGACCACAGGACACACACTGACCGTCTTTCTTCTTATCTGAGAGAAGCAGATCTCACAATACAGAGTGGGAACAGGTCTTTTCCTCAGTTTATTGCTGTTTCAGGACACATTTCTTGACCCAGCAGTGAAATATTGAGTGTTTTTTTATTTACTCTCTCAGCATAAATTCTTTATTTTTTTCTGGCTTGATCCCTCCATACCCAAGTGCATTCTTGACCTTGCACCTTAAATCAGCTGACAAAAACAAGTAACACATTATTTACAAAATTCATAAAAAAAACTTCCTGGTTGGACTCATCACTGTACAGTCCTTTCATTGTCTGATGCCTTGACTTTTAGAATTATGTTTTGTATAGTGGTATGAATTTATAATACCACCTGTCCTGGAACTGGAAGGTCGCTGGTTTGATCCCCCGTCCAGCTGTCTCAGTCGTTGTGTCCTTGGGCAAGACACTTCACCCACCTTGCCTACTGATAGTGGTCAGAGGGTCTGGTGGTGCYGGTGCAAGGCAGCCTCGCTTCTATGGCAAGCTGTTGGGGCCATAAATCGGGCATATATTTACGTGCAAATCCTAACGCCGGTGCCGTAAATAACGTGCAAAGGCACAGTGGCGTTTTCTACCCTAACCCTAAGCCCAACCCTAACCCTAACCCACCGCGCGTTYGCGCTTTATTTACAGCGTTTGCGCATTTTTCACGGCACCGTGCGTTTTTTGCGCCACCGCGCGTTCACACGTTATTTACGGCACCGCGCATTGGGATTTGAACGTAAATATACGCCCGATTTATGGCCCCAGAGGCCAACCATACGCTTCTGTCAGAGAGCCCCACGGCAGCTGTGGCTACAGTGTAGTTCGCCATCATCAGTGTGAATGTGAGTGTGAATGCGTGAATGTCTGTTAGTGTAAATTGCTTTGGGGTCCAGGGGGACTTGAAAAGCGCTCAATAAGTTCTGTACCATTTACCATTTATATTTTCAGATCTTCCAAGGTGCCAATTATGGAACTCTCTGTGCATTGTTGCCCAAATCAAATTCTGGAAGTG
>NW_013952527.1:1114944-1118142 GCF_001266775.1 Austrofundulus limnaeus | reverse complement strand
AGGTAAAACCATTTAAAACTCAATAAAACAAAACAATACATAAAAATAGTATAAGAAGAAGTCTGTAGAAGCCTTTCAAATAAATATCTTGAAAAAAAAAAAAACAATCCAGTAGCCTTCAACTTCACACTGGTGACCAGTTATGACAGGTTTTCCAGAGTCTGAAATCTCCAGTCAGGTGTTGATGCAGCACAATCCATGTTCCACAGCACAGCTCCATAGTTCCCTGTTGATAATGAGCGTGTGCAAAAACATGAGCAACAAGGTTGTGGTGGCAGCACATCAAGGTCCTGAGACTGAGAAACACCAACTGTAACAACACAAAAACAACTTACATTTTACAGTTTATTTATTTTATTTGTTCTGAGCGATCATTTTCACATTAAGATTCAACATTTCAGTTTTTGTGAGAACAAAAAGCTTTTGGAATAATTGTATTTTCTCCTCCAATGGAGTTCTAGAGATTTACAGAATCAATGCTGAGGTGCTCCTAAGCTCTTCATGCACCATGTGGTTGACAAACTGTTTACTAAATCATTTAAAGTCTCTGTTTCCTGTAGTTTGCCACCCACATCTATGTTTTAAGGCTTTATAAAAGCAGAAATCTTTAAAACACATTACTTATCAGGCCACAGATGGTTATAATTGTAATTTTAGCATCATAAGCTCTTTTTTCCTTCTTTCACCACCTCCTCATAATGAGTTTTAAATCATTAAAGTGGATTGAAATGGTCTGGAGGGTTTTCATTGCTTTGCAATGATGTGCTTTTGTATCCCTAAGTATTTACCATTCACCCTGGAGCCTTTTATTAGCAGCACACTAATCAATATTTGCTTCTGTTCCCTCCCTCTGTGTGCAGATTTCAAGACAAGTTTAGACTAAGGTGATATCACAGATAAAAAAAAAAACACAACAAAGTCACTTGAAAGTAATTCARAGTTTGCCCGAGGCAAGCGAACTGTCTGATGGCTGCTTTGAAAAGTAGACATGCTCTGAAGGAGAGGAGACGCGCAGTTTCTCTTCAGGGTTTATAGAAAATCGTTCTGTCTCCATCGTCGTCAGTTTCGCAGTGTTTGCAGTTGAGGCGTGCACGCTGCCGTGGCTGCATCTGAACCTGAACAGGTGGCCTGAGTCACCGATGCTTCCACGTTCTGCAGCTGATGAAGAAATGTTTTTAAAGAAAACATATCYAAAGCAGTTTTACAGATACTGGTGATAAATCCATTTTTTATGTGTTTTGGGGGGCAGATGTTAAATGAGTCAGACTRAATGTCTCCAGGACCGTCGTGGCAATCAAAATGTCAACCAATCTGTCATTTATGTTGCTTCACTGTTTGCCTGACAGCTTACATAGCATTCCTGGTATGTTCAGTGTAACCCAACCTGCTCCATCTTTCACATAAACATCCTAAAAGTTGTGCTGCCTTAAGGCTCGGGCTGCTGAGGAGGTCAGGTTTGGGCCTGCAGCAGCTCTCTGTCTCCTGAAAGTCTCAAACGAGTGCCAAAACAGAGCGAGCCGTCTCTTATCTTGTTTTAGTTCCGAATTTTTCTGTTTTTTCTCTCTCTCTTTCTTTCAGTCATTAAATCTTTTTTTGTGTCTCATCTAGCACATCCCAGGTGATTGTGGCATTTTTAAATGACCTGAGACAAACAGCTATAAGCTGAGCTCCAGKTTTACCACAGTGGGGGGTTTATTATCACAATCATTCCAAGGCGTCAACAAGCGAAGCTTAATTTTTAATAAGAGGTTAAAATTAACCTTGGCGCCTGTGGAAATATAAATGCTTGCTTCTTTTTTTTATTATGATGTGTTTTTAAGTAATTATAGGTTGGATTGTAGAAACAAAAATACTAATAAATTATTTGAGGTTGTTTTAAAATGACAGTTTTCACACATATGAGAGGATYAGCACTGGAAAAAGCACAAATAAAAAATTCTGACTTTTATCTCAGATTTCTGACTTTTTTTCTCAGAATTCCAAGATTAAAGTCGTTATTAGGAATTAGGAACAAGTAAAAATTCTGGCATTCATCTTAGAAGTCTGATTTTTTTCCCTCAGAATTCTGTCGAATTAAAAATTCTGAGATTAAAGTCAGAATTTTGACTTTTTGTTTTAAATTCTGAGAAAAAAAGTCCAAATTTTCAGTGGTCCTAATCCTACACAAAACATTTCGGTTGAAAAACTATAAATTCTGATCTATTTTTTAAATTTTGTCTGTGAGGCATTTCGGTGAATTTCACCTTATGCCTCCTTGCCTACCTGGCAACGCAAATTGGACGCACCTGCGAGTTACTGGCTCATCTGCTGCTGGCTTTATAAGGGAGACCATGAGGATCAACACTCCGCTGAAGCATCAAACTGCTTTTGGTAATGATCTCAGCCTGTGACTCTCTCTGATGACCCTAGTTGTACTAACCTTTGTGTATTTTTTGTGTACTCACCTGTTTACTGGATTAAGGAAACCCTGATGGAAATCTCTGGATCCCGGTCTCGTCTGCCTGCTTACCTTGAGCCTCTCACCTGTCCATGCGCTGCCTTCTCGCCTCCCTCTCACCTGTAAATAAAACACTCACCTGTAAATACTCACCGTTGGATTTTGGCTATTGGACCTACTCCTCTGAGCAAAACCTAAAGCCCTCACCCGTAAGCATTAACACCCTCATCTGCCATAAAGTACTTCCTGGATTTACCTGTCAGTGTACTCACCTCTGCCAATTCTCTGCTTCCAGGTCACGCCCCTCTCCCTGTTCCCGTGTAAATAAACTCACTTCATTTTTATTATACAAGCCTCAGTCTCAGTTTTGTCTTTTGGTATTTGCTCACGTTGACTTCCTTGTTGAAAACGTGATAGTCTGGTTGTGGTGAACTTCCATTTCGGAACATAATTACATCTAATTCGAGTAAATATAGATTTAAATAAGGCAACACATGATAAAATCCTTATCTAGTTTAAAGAAAGAAAATGTTTAAAAAGAGCAAAAGAAGATAACCTGATAAAAGCTCAAGTCAAATAACGTTTAAAATAAACTGACTGATTTTCTTTTAAAATTAACTTTATTTTTTACTGAAATGTGAAATGAATTATCAATCTTCAATTATGCCTAATAACAGCATACATCACACCTGCACATTATGGAGGTTAGAAAAGTTGCTAATTAGGATGATCACACACACACACACACACACACTTTATAT
>NW_013952527.1:1105907-1114693 GCF_001266775.1 Austrofundulus limnaeus | reverse complement strand
ATATATATATATATATATAAAACTGCACGTTCTTTTAATATGGAGAGGTGAATGCCTCTGGAGGAAGTTGTGCGACACAAACCGAAGTAAGTTTAGGTGAACATCAGCAGCTTTTGGTGATAATTGGATGAAATCTGTGCCAGTGTTTATTCCTTATTAACACGTCCCACTAAAGATGAGAGATGATAATGCTCTGCCACCTGTGTGTGTGTGTGTGTTTCTGTAGCATGTGCAAACTATCTGAACCAGTATTAATTATTGTGCATCTACACAGTGTTGTATAAAGTACCTCAAAGTGATACTTGAGTAAAAGTACAAGTATCTCATCATAAAAATAATTTGGTAAAAGTTGAAGTCTTCTCTAAAAATATTACTTGAGTAAAAGTCTTAAAGCATCTGATATTTTTTGTACTTAAGGGTCAAAAGTAAATTTCTGACACAAAATCTACTTAAGTATTAAAAGTAAAAGTACTGAGTAAAAGTGAGCTGTTAGATTTTCCAAAATGACATTTATTGGGAGGTGACTTCTCCAAAAAATATTTTTTCTAACAGCGTGCAGCTGTGATGGGTTGTGTACAAGCTAATAGTGTGTCAGAATGGTATTTATTTATACTTCTCATCCAAACACAATTAAATTCACTCTATCCAGGAGACACACTTTATCAGGATAGTATTTTTAAGTAATAACTCAGAATAAAATAGGAGTAACGACTTTCTACTTCTTACCTTTTGTAGTGAGTAGAAAGTACAGATAATTGTGTAAAAATGTAACGAGTAAAAGTAAAAAGTACGCTGAAAAATAATTACTCAAGTAAAGTACAGATAACCAAAATTTCTACGTAAGTACTGTAACAAAGTATTTGTACTTAGTTAYTTTACAACTCTGCATCTACAGCTGATTAACATTTTGGGTCTTAGTAAACACAAAAAGGGCAAAAACTCAGCTGAATTTCTACATATATGGTAGCTGAGCTCCATTTTYAACACATTCTCTGAGAATTATAACTTTTTCCCAAGATCTAATGTATTGCATGAATTTGTGCGTACAATTAGTCAAAATGGCAAACTCTGGCATGAAACGCTGCAGATTTGCACTCCTGTAAGGAAACTTGTGTGACTGTTGTGTGTTCAAAGATGAAAAAAAAAACAGGAAAAAACACTTTTTTTTTTGAAGAAATGCATTTCAGTTTGTGTGGAAGACATTTCCAGATGGTTYYACAGCCAGGTGATGGTTTCAGCGGMGGTGGAGGAGTAATGAAAAAGTTTGGAACAGTTGCAGAAACCAACTCTTCAGCGTTATAAAAACACGGCTCTAACTCCAGACCTCCAACTGGAAGAAAACTTTGGCCGTCTCTTCCATCGCCTGCCTCCAAACTGTCTCCTGACGTTGTCCAGACGAGCAGATCAGAACGTCTGCGGCGCTGCTGAAGTTGGCCTTTACACACCACACAACAACAGATGGCTTTGGACATGCACACACACACACACACACACACACACACACACACACACACACACACTCACAGCTGGAAACACTTCGGTTGTATTAAGTGTTGCACGTTTAACTTTTGGCCCCCGCCTCATCTGAAATTAATCCAGCATATCTGATTGCTGGAAAATAGTCGCTCTGTTTTCCAAAACTTCCTGAAATGTTAATGAAAACTGAAATTAGTTGTAAATTATGTAGTGGAGATAATTAGCTGCTGACAGAAATAAAATAAAAAAAACTGCAGGACTGTTTCTAATAATGTGGCTGTTAATGTTGTTTATTGCAGGTTGAGATTTTCTTCTTTTCTGCTCCTCTCCTGTTTTTTATTTGGTGCTTGGGGTCAGTTTGTTCTCTATCTGATGCTGTTTATCACTCAGACTCTGAGAGTACAGCTCTGCAGAGTCTACTTTTTGTCCAGCATTCTTGGCTGATCCCTACAATTTCCTGTCAGTTGAACTTTTGATGTTTTTGGCTTCTTTGAATCGTTTGTGGTTATTTCTGCCCCCTGCCAGGCTGTTGCTTCAGCCGTTAAAGCCCTCTCCTGAGAGAGGCTGCTTGTTTTTTTTTTTTTGATACCCAGAGATCTTTCTAAGTGGTTTCATTTGGGTGTCTGCCCTGGGAGGTGGGGCGGGGGCCTCTAATAAAGCCATCCCCTCAGGCTCTCCAWTGCCCTGCCAAGTTGACCCAACGTTCCTCAAACTTCTCTTCATCACTCAGCTTTGCATTGTGTAAACAAATCTTACTGTTTTCAAGTGCATGAACATTGTTCGACACTCTTGCACAGAAGCAAACATTAATGTTAGGCTGCTGGTCTGCAGTTCTCTTGGGCCCCATAAAATGCTGACTTACTAATATTACTAAACTGTGTAAACCAAAATATCTTATAGACTCCCACTGACTCAGAACACAGGACACCACAAATACCCCCATTCCCCAAAAGTCACTAACAGTCTTTGTTCCACCAGTGGGCAAAAAACGGTTTTGTTCCTGCCTTTAAATGTCTACAGACACTACTGAGGGCTTTTATTTTGAAAACTAGGGTGTCAGACGACATCCTCAATTTCTTACCTGTGGTTTGACATCCTTACAATAAATTTAAAAAATGTCAAAAGGCTTTTAAGGAATTGGGGCAAATTCAGTTCTAACTTTTGTTCAGCGCTGTTTGTTACCTCCACCAAGGGCGAGGTAATGTTTTCAGTCGTGTCTGTCTGTCGTTCTGTCTGTGGACAATATTGCTCAAAAACTTGTGSACRGATTGTCATGACATTTTTACCACATGTGTGTACTGGGCCAAGGAACACAACTTTAAATTTTGGTGATGTTCCGGATCACGATGCGGATACAGGATTTTTCTTTTTCTTTTAACACTCTTGAGATCGGCAAAGCTGTGATGCTTTCACAGGGCTTCTGTAAAAAACAGTGAGCTGGATTGGACAGCACGGACTTCAAACTTTATAAAAATAATGTTAAAACCAGATTTAATGATGAATAATTTTTGCCATAATATGCGCATTTACAGAACGTTTTGTGACGAAGTGCGTGACTGCACCATGAAACCTATTTTTCCTATTTCCTCAAACACACCACATTTCTGAAACAACCAATCAAAACAGTTTCTCGCTACTAGGCTTGTAAACAGAGAGCTTCTGGCCGGGCCTCAAAGTTTGGAGACGGGGGGAGCCAGGAAGCACTTTATAAAGAGAGTCAAACCATTACAAACTCATACAAGGAGATAAAACAGACGTTTTACATGGTGAAATGTTACTGATGAAAACTTAGGAGCTTAATCCCACACCAGTTTGACCATGAAGAACGTCGGGTGACCAGTCTGACTTTATTTATTTTCACATTGGACTCCACCRAGAAGAAATCCCGTGCATACTGCTGCTTAAATGTTCACTACGTCAGAACTTATTCGGCAAATGTGTTTCCATCTCTGCTTTTGTGCATTAACTCTTAAAGGATGGGGGAATTGGTCTTGGCGGAGGTTTGCACTCTCCGAGTGCTTCTAGTTTGTAAATGTATTTTTTTATTTTTTTAATAAAACATTTTCTGATGGATTGGTTGAAGTATTGCAGAACCTAAATAAAGAGATGACAGTGTGAAGTCAGGAGGCAGAGACCCTGCGATGAGCTGAGGGGGTGTCAGGGTGGGTGGATGGGGGGGGGGATGCACATCAAACTTGGATCGGAACAAAACAATTTGTTCYTTTGTTTCCATTTTTGTTTCCTGGCTCTGCTCGAGCTGGCTYCTTTGATCGGTGCCTCAAAGCTTGTAATGGTGCAAAGTGCTGCATGTGTCAGATTAGTGAGGAAGGGCTGCAGGGGCGTACCATGTTCGGCCCCCCTACAGCGGCAGCCTCAGTGTGTTCAGCCTCCTCAAAGACGGATCCAGCTTCAAATCTATGTCCACTGATTTGCATTCTTATTTTCGGTGTGAAAAAGAGACATGTGGTGATTTRGAGCCAAATAAAGACCAAAAAGAAAATTTGCATCTAGTCTGTAGGTCTTTTTTTTTAAAGTAAGAACATGAAGACTCTTATGAATGAACCAAGACTAAAAAAAATATATCTTCTGGATCATAAAATCATAAAGTTCCATTAGTGKTTGCTTCATGCATTTTATTCTTTCTAGTTTAATGAGATAAAAAGTTTWTTTTTTCATTTGACAAAGAAAGATGTTTCTTATATTTTTTCTGCAAAGATAAAAGGGAGAAGTATAAGGCTTATGCTTTATTTCAATAAACTCTAAAAGTTGGAGTCGKGACCGCACTGTGGGTCCATCAATGTTAGGTCAGTAAATGAATTTCTGAATCAATTCCATTTAAAAGTGACTGACAACTTTTTTTTTTGCCTTAGTTTTTGCAAAAGAGTGTGGTTAGTGTATTTTAAAACTGATAAAAGCAGCACAGTATTATGCTCTTGWTTATTTGACCTGAATTTTTATCACTCAAACATAGTTGGGGCACAGATCTGTTATTCTGTGGGTCAAAAACTGAAAGGTTTGGGAACCACTGCTTTACTTAAACAGCATGAAACCTGCAGTTCAACAGTAGCTGAATTCCTGTTTGTAAAACTCTGGGACCAGGTTTTAAATGTTCAACACAACCTTTTAAAAAGGTTACATTGAGTTTTAGTTAATACTTGTCAGCAGGTGATTATGTTCTTGCYTCAATTTGTGTCTTTCACCAAAAATATCGCATGAAATATTGGGTAAATTTTAAAGGGCCAGTATTATGTGTTTCTATGGTATTTAGTTAAATTCTATACCAAARTWAAGTARCTAYGTCACCTTCAGTTGTTTTGAMAAWGCTKTTTRWATGTRTAAATAAAAAATRAATTTAACTTCACATCACAGCCATTTYTAAACACATTTAAATTGTTCTGTCTCTTTMAGATCCTCCTACCACTTCAGTCATGCCCGTTTCTGTACGTCATCACGTTTCACGCCATTTACAGTCTGTTATATTTCGTTGTAATAATAATGAAAAAGTAGCAACATTATACAATATCAGTTTTGGAAAATAACTCAGGATACAACTGAATCTTACTTGAATAATCTCACGTCTGGTCGGAAAACAGAGTGAGACAACATTTCAGTTTGGTAAGGCCTGAGTCACACTACAAGAAAATCGTGCCGATTTTTGCCCGTCTGACAATCTTAAGGAAGTCCAGATTATCGTGATGGCTCTAAAGATAATATGAGCAGATACTCCCACCGTGGGTGGTGAGTTGAGAGTGATCTAGTCGGCTCGGAAAGACGTCGGGACCACTCCGACCTCATTTCGGGGATATTCAACATGTTTGATTTTTTGGCCTGATATCACAGTGTGTGTTGTGTTCACCTGAGAACAAACGAGCTCGCAGCCTGTTGAATGAGACGTGTAGCCAATCAGAAAGCGAGGTGACGTAAACACGGAGGGGATTCCAAAATACAGAAGACAAAAAAAAAAAAATCATGACTCAGCAGAAAGTCTGCTGGATGTTAAAAGTCCTATGGCATTGTTTTTCCTCTGGTAAAAATAGTCCACAAATGATCAACATTGTTTCTTCCTTGTTGCAAATGTTCATTTACTCTCTGGAGGTCACGTGAGATTTTTCCTTGGACATATGAATTCTCGCGAGATTTCAGGAAGTCTCGCGTGATTTAATATCTGATATCTGAATCATGAATGAAATATATTTTTGTGTGTGTTGTCTTTTGCCGTGCGGCTGTACACCACACACTGTAGGACCAAACCTGGTAGATCCATGAGTTTTCATCCTCACGTGTGGGCTCTCTCAGTCTTTGAAAATCATCCGACTGGTTTAAAATCTTGTAGTGAGACTCAGCCTTACGAAATCTCATCCTCACACACATGTAATGATCGTAATATAAGTAACAAATGATCACACCATAGATCACAGACCAAACACTTGAACAAAACGTGAGTNCATTAAATTCCAGTGAAATATATTTATGTTTGTGGTTGTAATGTGACAAAATATGGAAAAGTTCAAGGGGTATGAATACTTTTGCAAACCACTGTAACTGAATCCTACTTGAATAATCTCACGTCTGGTCGGAAAACAGAGTGAGACAACATTTCAGTTTGGTAAGGCCGGCGTCACACTACAAGAAAATCGTGCCGATTTTTGCCCGTCTGACAATCTTAAGGAAGTCCAGATTATCGTGATGGCTCTAAAGATAATCTGAGCAGATACTCCCACCGTGGGTGGTGAGTTGAGAGTGATCTAGTCGGCTCGGAAGGACGTCGGGACCGCTCCGACCTCAAATCGGGGATATTCAACATGTTTGATTTTTTTGACCCGACATCAGTGTGTGTGTAGTGTTCACCCGAGAACAAACGAGCTCGCAGCCTGTTGAATGAGACGTGTAGCCAATCAGAAAGCGAGGTGACGTAAACACAGAGGGGATTCCAAAATACAGAAGACAAAAAAAACTGTCATGACTCAGCAGAAAGTCTGCTGGATGTTAAAAGTCCTATGGCATTGTTTTTCCTCTGGTAAAAATAGTCCACAAACGATCAACATTGTTTCTTCCTTTTTGCAAATGTTTATTTACTCTCTGGAGGTCACGTGAGATTTTTCTTTGGACATACGAATTCTCACGAGATTTCAGGAAGTCTCGCGTGATTTAATATCTGACATCTGAATCATGAATGAAATATATTTTTGTGTGTGTTGTCTTTTGCCGTGCGGCTGTACACCACACATGTAGGACCAAACCTGGTAGATCTGGGTTTTGATCCTCACGTGTGGGCTCTCTCAGTCTTTGAAAATCATCCGACTGGTTTAAAATCTTGTAGTGTGACTCAGCCTTAAGAAATCTCATCCTCACACACATGTAATGATCGTAATATAGTAAAAAATGATCATACCATAGATCACAGACCAAACACTTGAACAAAACGTGAGTTGTTTTTCAGCTTACCTGGGCAAACAGCTACAGTGTTTGTGTTCTTCTGAGTGCTGGAATTGCATCGTCTTTTAGTCATAATCTTAATAGTCCGCTGTTAAATTCCCTTTTGTTCAGAAAGCTATCATCAGTAAAGTGGCTCGCACAGATATAACTTTATTTTTTCATTGGAGGGTTACGGTTTTTCCAAAATTGAAGTCCAACCATTTTTTGAGAACAGTCTCATCCATGGGAAGTGTCTCCTTGGCATCTGAAAATCCATCTYCTCAAACGCATTTTTAAATCTGGGACTGAACTGAGAAACAGTAAYACGAGCTTAGCGTGGTTTCACTAGTTGTTTAGCTGCTGCTGCTGATAGCCTGCAGGAGAGTTACTGWCAAAGATGAGCGTGACATCCCACAWTATTACACGAGATCACAGATAACATCGTGYTCAAGGTTTGAACAAAACAGCTACAACTCTGTCAGCATATTTCAGCATATTTAAAGCTCTGCCATGAAAGGTGACAGTTATTATAAATTCCTTATATGAATGCTAGATCTATCAGAAGAATTTACCTTCAATGATAAAAGAAAAACCCCATGCTGGAGTTATTGCGGTTTACTCTTGCAGTCATCAAACGTTCAAACWGCAGCACATTACGAGACGTGAGCGTTCAGAGGGCAGTTTCTTCACTCAGTGATCCAACCTGTGGTCACACCGTGTGCCGTCGATTCCTCTGAGACATACGCAAAAAACTACTTTTATATCCACTTCATAATTACTCTCACTATGTCCCCGGTGGCTGGCCAAATTAAAGAGGGGGCCGAATTAACTGAGCCGGACCAATTAGCTGTGTGGGACGCTCGAGCAAACGACGCGACACGTCTGTGGCTGCTTCACTGCTGCTGGAAACCCCAAGGTCTTCAGCGTCCCCTCCCTCACACACACCAGACTATTTAAGAAGCATTTCAGCGGCCGAGACCACAAAAGCTTTAATTGCTTTATGGGGTTTGGGAGAAATGATGTAGCCTCTTCACCTTATGGGGCTGACATTAAATTTCTTCAGTTGACCTGTAGCAGAACATTTAAAGCAGACTGACTATAAAAAGAGCAATACCTGACGAGATGTGAATGACTGTGAGGATTGGGGAGAGATGATGAGCCTCACTTATAACTATATAATGATGTGATTCCAACTTCTAACAGCTGCAATTCAGGCTTTAGCTTAAGCACCGCGTAGATTGGCTTTTTGTCTTTTTATTGTGTTTTTTTTTATTTCTCTTGGGAATGTTTTTGCTGTAGCCTTAAGGAGGGGAAATGGTTTCTCAGAGAACACGGTGTGAAATTCACTGTGGAGGAACAAGAGTCATACAAATTCTAACAGTTTGTTTCTAAGAAGTCAGTTTAAAGCTGCGGATCGAGCTTTTCCACAAGTGGGGTGTGGTGTGAGTGGGAAAATGAAAGCTTACGGCGTGCAGGTGCTCCTCTTGACCTGAACACAGAAATCACTGTGCTTCTGTGAGAAGTGTGCACATTAAACAGATTGCTGCAGTCGGTGGTTTGTTTTCTTCCATAAAATCTTGGTCAAGACGTTTTCTCCTCGTATCAAGGAATCACATAAAACCARGTTTAAAATAATATCTAAAACCAAAACAATTTATGATTTTCTGTAAACTATTTGTTTTATTGTAGATGCTTATAAATATAATCTCGAGGATTAATCTCAAGATATTTTTGTGATTAATCACCATTATTCACAGTTATTTCTTTCTAAACGATCACTCTACTATGGCTGAACACTCCACGTGTCACACACATTACAGTACATTTTTCCTTTAGTTTTTCTTTATCTTCTCATTTATTTATTTATTTATTTATTTATTTATTTATTTATTTAT
>NW_013952527.1:1102452-1104387 GCF_001266775.1 Austrofundulus limnaeus | reverse complement strand
ACTTTTTCCCTGTGCCATTCCACATTATTACAAATGACTTCATTTCTGGACATTTATGGTTTGATTTCTTTGTATGTATGGATCACCTGGGTTGCTACTGACATCTGGTGAAAATTTCATGTCATTAGCATCTCTAGTAATATATTTACTGAGAAAAATGGTGACGTGTTCAATACTTATTTTACCCGCTGTAAATCACTGTAGTGAACGGTTCAACACACATGGATTGTTGCTGCCTTAATTATTAGCGGGCTCTTTGCAGTACTCCTTGTACACTTGGTCCAAAGTGTACAAAATGGTTATTCCTATGGCAGCTTGCACATAAGATATGATTTTGCTTCGTTATAACAAAACCTATCAGGATACATAATTAAATACAGACAAAATGCAATATTCATATCTGAGGCGGTTTGCAAACTGTTCACAATGTGCTCCCTTGATTTTGTCCTTTGTTGCTGGTTTGCTACCTCATCAGGTTTTTATTTCCTGTTATTAAACTGTATTGTTTGTTGTGTCCCCTTGTCTGAAACTGATGAGGGCAACATGTTTTATTTTAATGAATGCTTGTTGTCTCCTAATTATTGTTATCATGAATTAGACAGTAATAAAAGTTCCAGTAAAACAYGTGTCTGCACCTGCTTTTGCACATTTTCAGATGTAAAGTGTCAGTAATGAGCTGTCATGTGCAAAACCACAAATAAAGTCAAAGATCTCCACACAGTTTTCTTGTTTACGTTGTCCATCTGTCTGCCTGCCTGTCATTTTGTCCTGATAAGTGCAAAAATCCAAAGAACCAGATCAACAGGATGAATAAAAGTTTGACAACGGGTTCATACCTCTGTCTGTGATGCAGCCTACATAACTTCATCCCTATAGTTTTTTTCTGTTGCCAGTGGCTATTGCACTAATTTCTCCAAACTGCCTGCTGTCACTCAGAATGTGTGTGCCCTACAAACCTTGTTACAAACTAAAGTGAGGAAAGTAAAATTGAAAATGGTTTGATTTTGATTGAACTGATGCCACACATGTCAGAGTTCTTTTATTCTGACACATCCCATGAAACCATAAAAGTCCTCTGTGATCACTGCAGCTGTTACGTTCACTGCTGACCCCACTGATCTTTCTGGACCTGCTATCATGGTTGTGTCACCCACCAACAAGATTAGCTCAAGATTTAATTAGCTCACTTAGCTACATTTCGATTTTTAAACATTTAAACAAATACTCAGTGCTCCAAGCTTCAATTTTTGTTTTGAAATCTGAAATGTTTTTTTTATTTGCCTCTCTCAAAGAAAACAGATCTCCCTTCAGTTTGAGTTGACCTCTCCCCAACCCAAACATAGACATCCTTTWATTGTCAGTATGAAGAATTCATGGCAAATGCTGGCAATTTCTAACAAACAATAAGGTCAAAGTTTGAGCTTTGTGGAAAGATCCATTTTTTTTACATGGAACATCCTATAGGAGCCACATTTCCCTGCTCTGAACACAATTTAAAATACAAAGATGTATGGGGACTTTCAATTTTAAACCAGAAAGATGATATTTATTGCCTGACATGATAGGCAGGATTATCTGTGTGTGCATCTGTACAACRATCTTGTGTTCAATCATCTGTCTGTTAGCAAATAAAACTCTCAGAAAATATTCATTAGATGTGCRTCTACAAYTGATAAACCTATGGAGTCAACCTCATTCGAGATGGCAGTCACAGCTAATCATTTTACCAAACAAAAAKAAAAAAATTGGATAGGTCTTCTGGACGGGTTCTCTAATGAAACGTTTCGTCTCTCCTCCAAGAGACTTCTTCAGTCTGAAGGGCTCGACACACGGGCAGTGACAAACTACAGCGATTAACGGCTGTCATCACAGCCAGGGTGAAACCCGACACACGGGACGCGATAGCGATCGCAGTGTTGTGAATCGCGCTCTCAG
>NW_013952527.1:1094455-1101338 GCF_001266775.1 Austrofundulus limnaeus | reverse complement strand
CCACCTCGACTGGCTCCTCTCGACGTGGAGGAGCAGCGACTCTACTCTGAGTCCCTCCCTATCTTTAAGGAAAAGCCCAGACAATCAATTGGCAACCAATCCTGCTTGTCAGCAAAACAAAACATTAATTTCTGTTGGAAATGCTAGTTTCAKTACATTAAGTGAAATTACCAAGCAGTGAGTAAATATGCCAAGAAATTAAACAAATTGTTAAATAAATGGGCAAAGCCTCAACATGTTTTAAACAAAGTGAGTCATTGGTACAACCCAGGAAGAGATGATTCAGTCTGTAGAAATGACTGTAGTTATGTTGGATACACAGCAGGCCAGGATACCTGCRTCTGCTTCTGTTTCTTACTCAAATGATGTGAAACATTAACCACCGGGGATCAAATACTGCAGTTGGGTAAAAAAAAACACTGCATAGTAAGTGAAGCTTTGATTGGGCAGAAATATGTTTGATTGATGCYCTATAACTGAAATACAATGTAAAATAAATTTWAAAAAATAAATAAAAAGCACTGCAGCTAATAAAGCCTTTGTTTTGCAAGAACTCCTGAATTCTGAAAAGTCTGGATTTTATTCCCAAAGAAGCCATGAAATCAAACCAGATGACACTTAAAGACATTGTGAAGGACGGATTGTGTGTTCCTCCTGTTCTGTCCAGCACAGAGGAGCATGGCTGCCTGCAATCAGCAGAGATGAGCTGCTTAAAGCCTTTTGTCCCACTCCCAAGCACCTGCTCATTAAAAAAATTGGGAAAAAAATGGCTCAGAGTGAAAGACGGGAGAGAGACCGACAGAACCTGGTTAGGTTGGGGACACTGGCACACTTCACATGCAAGTTGCTGATCTACTGAGTCAGAAAATTTACAAATGTGCTCATCTGTCCTCATGAAATTACTGCACAGAATGTGCACCATAATACACACATAGATAATAGATACAAGCCAGGTRCAAAAGTAAAATTACATGAAGGTTATTTAATTTCTAACAAACAAAATGAGAGCTGTGAATACTATTGGTAAATGAATTATGGAGTTTTTATTTATATTGCATAAGCTAACAATAAATACAGTATTAATATAGGAAATGACCAAAATATTACAAAGTTTAGAGTGCAAAAACAAAAGCACCGCTATGGTTTTCCACGCATCCTTCGTTAACTTTAAAAAGTCCTGAGGGAAACCTTTGACTCCTTCATTTCTTTAAATTCACGTAGCAGTTCCTCTCCATGGCAGCCTTCTGTTATCAGTCAACACCCAGTCACCCAGACATGGAAACTCCCTGTTAACATTCAGAAACATGCCACGCTTTGAAAAGACAGATGCCTTTTTTTGGCGATTACACGTTTTCAATCACAGATACAGCAGAGCTAGCATTTGAGCTTTTCAGGGTGTGCTGTGTTTCTGAGGCCGAACTGGGAATTAACACTCTTTTATACCGGCAGTTCTAGCCAGTAGAAAAAAAACAGCATAACACTTACAATGAGGACAAAGTCTACTGAAACATCTTACATAAATAAGATAAACAGAACAAACAAAAAAAATCACTCATTTTAAATTTAAATTTTAATAAACAGCAACAATCAGAGGTGGTTTTCCAAATGGCAGATGACTAATCTTCATCTGAAATAACAGCTGCCCCCCAAAAAACACATCAAAATTTAATGTTCCTGCGGCACTCCAGCAATCACCTGACCTCACTTTCATAATATTTAACTCATCTGAATTGTTTTGTGTTAATTCTTCCTGATGTAAGTGAATATATGCTCATTAATGTTGATTTTTAACATATATATGCAGACTTACATCTCTTCAGGGTCCTAACAATAAAAACTACATATTTACTTATTTATTTTTTGCTTCCAGGAGCTGATTAAATTGTAGTGAAGTATAWTAACAATAACTTGGTTTGTAGATCGGAATGGATCAGCAAGAGGAGTCTGGGCGTATGATTCTCGCTTGGGGTGTGACAGGTCCAGGGTTCAAATCCCGGGCGAGCCCCCATAAATATGTTACAGCCCATTGAAACACAGAAGTGTCATAACACATTTAAGGAGGACACAAAGACAGAATTCAGGAATAAAACTGTTTTATTAATTATTCCGCCTGGTCCTCCAAAAAACCTTAGCTGAGGAGAAAAAAAGGAACCAAAACTTTCCTGCAAAATAAAGAAAGAGGAACATTAAGGATCATTGTCTTGGAAAAAATTACTAACCAAGAACCAAAACTCAAAGTTCAAACAAAAGATGGACCTGGTGAGCCAGCCAAACAAAACTAAAGGTGTGGCAGTGGGCCAACCCTATACAGGGTCGTCGAAGCCACAACCACACCTAACTAAACTAACAAAAAAATCCATCATGAAATGATAAGTAAAACACAAAAAGACGAGTGGTCCCACCAGGCCAAAGCTACAAAAAAGTAAGGATCAACAAAAGTTAAAACTCAAGGCAGGCTGAGGCAGAGGGCCAAAGCCTGCAGCCCGTCTCACCTGCAACCACCTGAGTGCAATCAGCACTGACTGAAGGTGAGCAGAGGAGGAAGGAGAAGCCAAAAAAGGTGCCCCAGATCAGCCCTATTTATAGGTGGGCAGGGCAGCTAACCWATCAGAGCCTTCAGGAAATAAAATGTTTTAACTATAAAAAGTAACCAATTCTAAAAATACATTTCCTCAAAAAAAAACACCTAAATGAAAAAATATCCAACTATTAACAAAAACTCCAGAAAAAGCAAAATTAGTAAAAAGTGCCTGAAGCACAAAACAAGGAGACAACCTTTATGAAAATTAACATAGAATTTATTATAGATTACATGTAAAACCCACCCAGCAAYGTACTGTATTTGCAAATCTGGGAGACCATTAGACTGATACTTGTCTTCGATCATCCAGAAGTGCCTCGTCTAATTTCTGTAACTCTGACATTTTATGGTTAGTAGCATTGCTTGTAATTTTTGATAAACATACTGTACACCGGATTTGGATTTCAGGCTGTCACATATGAACTCTCCATCCTATTGGCTGTCTCGGGTCCTCCTATTTGCACAGTCCCAAACTGGACCTTGACCCCGATCACAAAACATGTTTTTCAGCCAGTTTGTCCTGCCCCTGTGACACATGTAACATATCATCACCTAGGTCAAATTATGTGAGATTCATTACTCATTTTTAAAAGCTGTGAGCAAATAATAAACTGCGGTTATTAGCAGAAGATAAAATATATGTGAAACTAATCGACATCTCTTCACATGCTGACCCCGTTACACACCATACACTTCCATGTGCACTCTAACCTTCCAACCTTTGCCATGGGTAACATACACCAGCAACGGATTCCCATAACACTGCCAGCTCCTGGATTTGCAAAATAAATGGATGATTTATTAATACATCAAAGTAATTATGAGGTAAAAAAATCAATCATTGGTTATCCGATACAGGGTTGAGTGTTATTCCAGAATGCTCTCTCAGGAGACGGTGTACATTTCAGCAAGTCAGAAATGTAATTAGCCTTTAGCCYGGGGCTAGCCTGCATTTAGGGCGACCTCTGTGAGCCTGCATGCTTGTCACTGATAACAGACCACAGCTTCGGACGGACTAATGTGCAGATAAATAAGTTAAAAACAAAGACGTTGTGGGAAAATCACTGCTTGTGTGCAGAACAAATTCAATGAAAACTAAGACAGAGCTTCAGCACTTCGTAAACCAGTGAAACCATAATTTCAGAAAAAAATTCGAGAAAAATAAACTGGATGTGATTTATGGATGCCGTTTAAATCAAAGGTTGCAGGCGATGAGCATTCAAAGGTGTGATTGCAGCTGTGACTATTTCAAATTTAATTCAACAATATAAATTTTATGCCCATTTGAAGAGTCACATGAAATATTAACAATAAAATTCAATGTTTTATCAGTTCAACCATCTACTCCAACCTACTTTGGAGCCTGACAGCACCACATATCTTTACTCTCACTATAATTTTCACTGCAATGAAAGAATTTGCCATAAGAATAATAAACAATTAATATACAAAAATAAAAAAGCAGGGTTTAAARGACAGGCATTTCAGTTTTAGACTGATTGTCTCATGATGAAATGTGATGTTTGGTCAAGCCTTGAAAATAACATCATGCACAATGTTTGTGTTTATGTTGTTTGTGTGTCACTGTTACAGTGACATGTGACCGTACACAAATAATGTGCAATGCTAAGATCTTGATCAGGGGCGGGGCCACATCGGCCCCTGCTGAAACTTGATTGCCCCCCTAAAGTGTCCTGTGCCTGTCAATCACCTGTCCTTTGCTCAAGTGATGATGCTGGGTGCAGTTCCATGTTCAAACACTAGTGGCGCAAATGAGCCAAATAGAAAAGTTCTGCACGAATCAAACTGACAGAAGTCTTCTTCTCTCATTAAAAATCTTGCAGAAAAAGTCTTTCAGTTTACAAATGATGGCTGGATTTTCTCACATGCTGTGTGTTTGAGAGGATTTCATCTATCCAGTAAAAACGCATGTAGAAGAACTTACTGCGCAGCTTTTCTAAAAATTACATAAGTGTTTGAACATGTGTGATTGATTAAACATAGACATCTTCCCAAATTCAGGGATTTGTGTGCAGGGATGTTAAACAAATACTTGACCCCTCTACGAATATTGTGGCCCCTTGACGGCCCATTACTCAGAAAAAATATCTAAATCCGCCATGGCAGATTTCCAAGGCAAACTGTTTTATTTCTTCTACAGTGAGTACTTTAATCAATGGAGTTAAAATGAACACTTAGGGGAAAAAAAGCATGACTTGTTGAGGCTTAAAAAGCTTTTTACTTGATGCGTTTAGAACAAGAAAGACCCTCAGTGCAGGTGAGTTACAGGTGTCCCCATTTTCACTGAGGTCAAGTTCTTCATTGAACACTCTCTGCCACAAAAAGAAAAATAAAAAATAAAAAAACATGCACACTTCAAACAAATGATTCATTCTAGTGTCCAGAAATGGATTATCCATTTAACAAACATCCATACACTCAAACTGTCATATTTTTCCTCTTTTATTTATTTATTTATTTATTTATTTATTTATTTATTTATTTATTTATTTATTTTACTTAATGTACAAACATGATTGTGTAAAAGGTTGCCTGGAAAGGAGCAACAGCACAGTTAGCCCAAATGCTTCGGAGGACAAAAGACGACTGCAGGAAGCAAAGAGAGGCAGCTTCCTTTGAAATCAAAATGAGCTCCGGACAGAAACAGCCTTGGGCTGCCTTTCTACCACTTTAGTTGCTAGCTTAGTTTTTTATTTTTATTTTTTATGTTRTAGCTTTATGCCCACTTTAAACATATTTATTCAGCTCTGTAGGATAAATGTTATGGTGGAGCACATTCCAATGCTCTTTTCTAGTCTTGTTGAACACTCAAGGCCACATGAATGTATTTACACAACACTTCTTCATCTGTAGCCTTTTACAAGCTCTGCAGAGCTTTTCTTTATGGTGCAAACGTTGCATTTAAAATCTTTCTCAAATGTGTTTTGACAAGTCGGGATCAAAGCGTCGACCCTCCAAATGGCAGATGACTAATCTTCATCTGAAATAACAGCTGCCCCCCAAAAACACATCAAAATTTAATGTTCCTGCGGCACTCCAGCAGTCACTTGACCTCACTTTCATAATTGTCCTTTTATTAACAACTTTACCCTTTCCTTTAGAACTGAGAAARCTGCATCTGCAGGTAAAACAAAGCTGCAGGAAAAAGTCCACTTCAGCGACCTTGTGACATGACTGCCTTTGGCGATTGTTTCTAAGTTCATAAACATTAAAATCAGCTTTTCAGAATACATCTTATTCCGCGTGTACCTAAAGGAAACCTGATAAATGTTTAGATAAGTGAACAATCGCTGGCCCGACATTTACAGAAAGACCCGGTCAGCAGTTATGGATCCTGAACACACTGAAGCATTTAGGTGCTGAAGTGCCAAATATTTTCTCTGGCAAGTTCAGAACAATATCAGGGAGTAAGTGCATTTTGGGAAGAAGCCAAATGTACTTATCACATACGAACCCTAAAGACTGCAAAAAACCCATCAGATTTTTTTTAAAGCTGCATATTTTAAAGCCTGAACACATATCACTTCCTCCAACTTCCCTTTTAGTTTAGTTGATGGAGAGGTAACGAGAAAATTGTCTCACTTTTCACTTTTTAAAAACAACTTCTCAGCGTTCCCTTGAAACATCACAGCATCAGTTTGGGGTGGATTTTTTCCTACAGCTGTGAGAACCCATATTTCTAAATCTGTGTGGTTGTACGTGTATGGGGTGCCATTTGTAAAGTTACACAGTCAAAAATTACCACAAATATTGTTGTTTTATTTAGACTTTTATTAGAAAAAAATAACATATTTATTTTTCAAAGTCAGTTTTCACCATATGTTTCATACTTTTATAAATGGCATAGTTTATAAAGTAAATATTTAACTTACAAATTAAATATTTAGTTAACAAGCTAAATAATTAATTTGTGACTTAAATATTTAGTTTTGAGCTAAATGTTTAGATTGCAACTTAAATGTTTAGCTAGCTACCTAAATATTTAAGTTGCAACTTAAATATTTAGCTAGCTACCAAAATATTTAGCTTGCAACTTAAATATTTAGGTAGCTAGCTAAAAATTTTAGTTTCAAGCTAAATATTTAGCTAGAAAGTTAGATTTTTAGCTAGAAAGTTAAATATTTAGCTAGCCACCTAAATAGTTAACTAAAATGTTTAGCTAGCTACCTAAATATTTATGTTGCAACTTAAATATTTAGCTAGCTACCAAAACCTTTAGCTTGCAACTTAAATATTTAGGTAGCTAGCTAAAAATTTTAGTTTCAAGCTAAATATTTAGCT
>NW_013952527.1:1082871-1094089 GCF_001266775.1 Austrofundulus limnaeus | reverse complement strand
TATAAATGTATGAATCATATGGTGAAAAACTGACTTTGAAAAATAAATCTGTTCTTATTTTCTTTAAATAAAACAAAAATATTGGTGGTAATTTTTGACCGTGTAACTTTACAAAGGGCACCCCATATATTTGTGTTTTGGTGTCAGCTATGAGACAGGTTTTTTTAAATCCCCCATTCAATTCACAAACATCTTTGTATCAATAGGTTGCTGTTTGTTGGGGCAGATGTGCGTCATGAGTTTTATTTGTTGAAATAAAACTGTTTAAATAACGAGCAACTAAAAGGCGATTTGTCTACGTGCAACTGCAGATTTTCTTCCATGATATCATGAGTTCAGGTCCCTTTAAAACCATGACAGGCTTCAACAACAAGCTCTTTGTTTTCTCCAAAGGTTTTTTTTTTGTCATGCACATGGCTTCCAATTTCCTTGATTCAAAGGGTGAGTGCTCACAACCTGCTGACCTCTCAACTCCTGCAGATGTTGAAACACTTTCTGGGGCCAGAAGAGTCCCATGCCACATCCTGCTCTGTGTATTAGCAGCTTCATTCTCAAATAATAATTGGACAGCTTTTTATTTCTCCAGTATGGAGATCCTGGAGCCAGTGGTGGCTTCAGGGGGTGGTTTGGAGTGCAGATACTGGGGAGAAGAGAAAAAAAGTGCAACTTTAGGTGCCACTTTGTAGGTTAGTTCGGTTTCTCTCCTGATGTACAGTGTTAGAAATCAAGGAAATATCCACAGAACTTTAGTCTCTATCACTGATTTAAAATTAAATTTCCAAAATCTTTTTTACCTGAACCCCGACCTGGAAATGTCAGCGATGGTAAGACCTCCCAGGCATCACCCCAGGAGAGGAAGGCAGATGCAATTAGATGATTATTGCATTCAATCATTTCTTTTAGCTCTGCTATTTCTTTAGCTTCCCATTTTTGATGTTGCTGCTATCACAAAAATTGATTTAGTCATTGTAGTCCACAAAACAAAAGAAATTGGCTGGATTTACAGAAAACCACATGGGAGCTGAGTCCCAGGATTATTAGGCTGGCTGTTTATAACTTTGAATGTGAATTATATGAAGTGTTTCCTGTATTTTTTGTCATTTATAGACAAATAATCTGAATGCATACATTTATTTCTAGAAATAAAATTTCCATGCAACAATAAACTCGGCCACATGCAGAAACTTGCCAACCAAAGAAAGAAAGGAAAAAAAAACTCCATGCACCTCTCAGAGCTGCATCCGTGCTTTTTAAAAGGTTGGACAATTAGCTCTTGCAGGTTTTGTTTAAACGCTGCTGGCCAATTAGTCTTTAAAAGGGCGCGTTTCGTCCCTTGTGTTGCCTCTGTGAGGGTAACCGTCACCAACCGGTGGGACCGAGCCCGGAGCGCGCAGAGCATCTTTTATGGCTTCTCTCAACCGCTTTTTATTTTCTTTTTATTTCCTTTTGCCTGTAGTGTGGTTCTCCATCCGCCTGCTCCACCGGTAAGATATTTTAATTGTCACCGAGGGGCGCTGCCCCCCCATCCACCCCCTCCCTTCGCGCATCACACCCCCACGTGATCATAACCAGCTGCTGGTGAGAGAGAGGGAGACAGAAACACGGAGTGGCTGCGGCTCTGAACGCACCACACGTCCAGAGTGAACGGGAGGACCGCTGCTCGTCTCACCCGAGGATATTATTACAGAACCGCCTCAGAGCCTGCCTGTGGGATWCTGGCTCCATCCTGTCACTTTGACCGTTTTTATTCCATCCTTTTTTATCACCATTTCCCCATCTTTTCTCCTCTCTTCACAGTTCAGCATCCTCTCCTACTCTTAACTTTTTTTTTTATTATTATTATTTCACCCGACTCCATCCCCACACCCCCGACTCCATCGCTCCGTCTCTTCGCCAGTTTTCCCGCAGCCGCGTCCCCTTTGGATCGGTCCGGAACACAGTTTTGGCCACTTCCACCCGGGGCGCGCTGCTCCATGGGGCGCACGGTCTCGCTCGGAAAATGTTCCGCCGTCGGCGTCCAGGCGCCCCGCTGAGCCCGCCGGGATCGCTGGAGCCGTCTGCGCGCGCCTCTTGCCCACGTCGCGGCCACTGAGCGGAGGAGATGCGTCGGTCCGTGGCGGCGCGGGCGCCGCTCGAGGAGCGCCGAGCGCTGCGCCGCTGGGGCGGGACGGCGGGAGGCTGGCTCAGGATCACGCTGGTCTCGTTCCTCGCCACTTTACCTGTGGAGCAGCTGCGCGCCTTCCCGTCCTCCCTCAGCGACTGCCAGACGCCGACCGGCTGGAACTGCTCCGGTGAGGGTGCTTTTCTCTCTCAGAGGCAGAGCTGCAGCCCGGCTCTGCGGTTTGATTTATCCAGGTCCTGCAGGAGTAAACGGCAAGTTGGACTTTGCATCCATGCAGGGATTCGGTTCTGGTGCTGTGTCTGATGTGCAGTTTGCTCTTGTAGTCTTGCAGAACGACAGGAAGGCATCCTGCTCGGTGCATGGATTATTTGTTATGATGGAGATGTTTGGAAAGGATGCAGCGCGCGCCACAAAGAGCCCAGCACTGTACAACTTCACCTCCTGAATGTTTCATACAATTTAGCCCAGAATGAGCATCAACTTTATGACACAAAAAGGCACTGTGAAGCAGCTGGGGTTTATAGTTTTATTGCACTCCAGATGTTTCATCCACCCATATACGCACACCACAGCTGTAAACTTGTTTTTTCTCTCTCTGTGCCCAAAACCAGTGAAGCTGCAGAGCTCCGCGCCTCCTTTTGTAAACCAGCCGACTGTGCCGCCATATATTTCCCCTGTCGGCCGTCCAAGCCTGAGCCCTTAAAATAGCTCCGAGCCGATCACACACTCACGGCCAGCAGCAGTATTGATATTATAGCTCATAACATCCAGACATCAATACGRAGTCACGGTGCCATTTGCAGCCTGAGGAGTTTAGCTATTATACTCTTTTAAGTAAAGGATAAACATCTTGTGGGAAAAGAACAAAAAAATGTATCTGTTAGTCTTTGTGGGGGTTTTAGACTCAATAAAATTAAAACAAAATATAGATTTATCTATAAATGATCCTAATAAAACAGGCTCAGATAAATGTGTTTCTTTAAGTTATGTAAAATAATTGTCGCACTTCCAACAATCTTTAGTGTTTTTATGTCTCTAAACCTATTTTAAAGAAATAATTGCAATTTGCAACTCTTGCAGTGATGAATGAGCTCCCTTGTTGAAACATATTAGCTCGATTTTCCGGTGATTTGCTCTGGTAATTGATCATATATGTGTGTTTCAGATACACCCTCTGAATCCCCCTCGTGCATTATATCGGGCATGGGAGGATCATTGTGTTGCTGCTGTCGATRGTGGTGGTGATTCGCGCGTACAGTAATGACCGATAATGGTACACATCCTGTCCTAATACACACTTGCCTTCCCACCCACTTCCTGACACACTCTCATATGCATTTCACTGAAGGCTTTTATCTAACGCCTTGAGGAGGCTTTAAGTGCACATTCTGAGAACCGTGTGCGCACATTTGAAACACAAACATGTGCACCCAGAATCAGTTGGAATGAATAGATGAATGGCATTTAGTCCATAAAGTGATGCTTTTAATAAGAATTTGACTGGCCTTCATTATCCACTCGTGTCTGCATGTCAAGCATTTTAACAACAGTGTGATACAGTTAGAGTGAGTGGCTAGAAAATGTGTTGTTCTTGTGCAAAGACCAAGAAATACAGGTGTTGCCGTCAGGAGATTGAGACACAACCGTTAGTCGTGTGGCCTTTTGGGAGCAAGCATCGAATCAGGTGATGAAGCTCCTTTGTTTCAGTTTTGATTCTGCTTGGTTAACGTAGTTTTAGATGACTCGTATGGTTGAAGACTTCGTCGAGGCAGAGCCAAGGATTTATAAGTGATTCTGACATTAAGTGCATCTTTATTGTTCAGTGAGTGCAGGGGCAGACTTGGTTATGGGATGCCTTTTGTCTCCGACATAACGTGTGAAGTTGACAGGGTTTCTTTCCTCCGTGTACCCGCCTGTTTAAATGTACTTTTCAGTCGTTTGAAACAAATGATGTGATTTACTTTTTTACTTTTTGCTGCTTATGATGAAAAAGAAAAAAAATTGTATAGGTCTTCTGGACGGGTTCTTCTCTAATGAAACGTTTCGTCTCTCCTCCAAGAGACTTCTTCAGTCTGAGAGTTTCAGGCAAAATTCAGGCTTTTAAGCMCTGCCTCCATGTGACTGATACTCACATCACATGGCTATCGTTGACACCTAATTAACACCTATTGTTAACAGGGGGTGGAGTGATACTGGCAATAGCCGCACTGTAGGASGGGGACAACTGAAAACGGAGGCCTCCACCTCTGTTTAATGATGGACGGTCTTTCTTCACAAAAATGGCTTCTTTTACTCCTCTCTCAAACCAACGTTCCTCTCTATCAAGAATGAGAACATCCTCATCTCTGAAAGAGTGACCGCTGGCCTGTAAATGAGTGAAAACTGCAGAGTTCTGGCCATTAGATGTAGCTCGTCTGTGTTGGGACATTCTTTTGAACAGTGGTTGCTTTGTTTCCCCGATGTATAACTGGTCGCAGTCCTCCTGGCACTTAACAGCATATACAACATAGTCTCTTGGAGGAGAGACGAAACGTTTCATTAGAGAAGAACCCGTCCAGGAGACCTATACAATTTTTTTTCTTTTAGATTTTTTACCTGGATTACYGAGATGCATCAGGACTTTTTTCATGATGTTTCAGTTTCAGCTGCAGACAGGTCAGTCAAGCATTCTGTGTTTAAGAACAGAATCAGGTGTAGTGCAGAAAGAATCGTGGGCCTCCAGGGAACGATTGTTGCCTTGATGGTAGCTTTTCTCTGTGATGTTGTGGCTGTTTGATCTGCGTGCCAGTTTTGGAATACTCCCTTTTTTTTCACAATTAGACAAGGTTCAGGGATAAATAGTACAAGAAGTAGTGACGTTGTCTCATTTACAGTCATTTAATAACTTTATTATGTAAATACGGGTCAAAGGGAAAGGCCATGGTTGAGAAGGGGAAYGAGTCATTTTTCTTGCACATTTAAGTCAAGCTTTAGTTTTCAGATGGCTAGGCCATTTAATTGGTCTTTTCCCAGCATTCAAGCAGGAGAGAAGAATTGATTTACTGATCGAAGTATGTCAGATTCTGCTATGATGGGTGGCTGGAAAGCTGCTACCAGCTCATTAGTTTGGGGCTTTATCCAGTTGACACAATATCTAAAAAAAGCAAACTATGTTGACAAAACAAAACAATAAAAATCAGGACATAAATCCATCAACTTTTTCGCCCTGAACCTTTTCTTTTAGCTGTTGTTATTTGTTGTTAACAGTTTTTGTTGGTATTCTGGGTATTTGGTTACTTCAAAGCCATGTTGGGGGTCTGTGGAGATGACCAGAGTGTCGAAAATAATTTAAGTGCTAATGGAGGTTGAAGGGAGTGATTTTACTTCTTTATCTAAGTGCGTTTTGAAGTTTAAGAAATGAAGTTTTCTGTGATTTTAAGTGAAGTTCAAATATTTTACATGTTTCCTAAAGGTTGAGACCTTCATGGTTGTGATGTTAGTTAAAGTTGGATGTCTGTGACTGTTGAAGATGTTTTTATGAGTCAAAATGGCAAAAACAACTAACAAAACAAATAGTAAATCATGTGGCCATGTTTTGTAAAATCACTGTTCTGTTCTACTGCAGTACAGACCAATAAAATCATGATAAAGTCAGACCAAGTTGAAAACAAAATAGCTACAAATACATKACTGTACTTAAGTAAAATTTTTGGTTATCTGTACTTTGAGTAATATTATTAATTTTTCATTAGACTTTTTACTTCTATTTCGTTTTTAAGCTCTAGCAGAAGTTAGCGCCAGGATGATGTCATCATCATGCTGCTGCTAATGATGCTGAAGATGATATTTAAAATTTAAATTCAAAATATGTTCATAAAAAAACAATCTGAGTGGTCCCTGTGGTCCATCAGKTTGAAGTGCAGCTCAGACACCAGCCTGAACAGCAAGTTTGATGTCTTGTAGTGAAGCTTTAGCTGCACTGGAGCTAGTGGTTTCTATTGTCTCAGGATGATGACATCATAACATGAGCCGAGCACCAACAGCAAAGGCTGCATTCCATTCCAAAAAAACGAAATATGAACTTCAACATTTAACTTCAAAATTTAAGGTTTAACTTTTACATTTTGATTTTAAACTTTTAGATTTAGGATTTAATATCTAAATGTATTTTCTTTAACATTTAAATTGAACATTTAGTAAAATTAGCTAAATCTAAGAACAGTGAGCTAAATAACAATAAAATGTTGGAAAAATTTTAACACTCAAACAGTGAGCTAAATRAGRAAAAATGTTAGTGATRYTTTTTAACATTTCATTTTAAATTTGGCACCCCATGCATTTTTTGTTTTTTTATCAGAATATTACTTTTGATACTTAAGTACAATAAATGTCTGATAGCGTTAGCGCTGTTGCTCTGTAGCATGAAAGTCCTGGGATCTTACTGTAGAGGTTTAAGTGTTTTTTTCCCTATGCATGTGTGTGTTTCTCATTTGTAGTCCAATTTCCTCCCACAGTCCAAACTGGCTTTAAGAGTGAATATAAATGGTGGTCTCTGTGGTCCTTGGTGGGCTGACAACCTGTCGAGTGTAAACCCTGCTTCACGCCTCAGCTCCCAGCAACCCTGAACACAACCACGCAGGTAGAGAGCACTAGCATATTGCAGCGGCGGTACTGTATTTTGTCCAGTTTAATGATCCAAATAAACATCTCCCATCTCCTGTGGGAAAATTACTAAAGAATTTGTTTCTGTTTCTTCTTGATGCTCATGTGATGATTTGATATCTAAAGTGACAGTGATAAGTGAAGAATATGCAAAGCCKCTCATAAATCCCATCAAGGGAAGAGACTTACCAGAAGCCTGCAGAGAATTGGCCATCTGGTTCTAAGATTTGTTTCTGCAGCGGTCAAAAGCAGTTGTCTTGCATGCAGGTCAACACTCCTGACAGTAAACAGCAACAGAAAATGAATTATAAGACATGACAGCCCTGACATTATCTGATCAGAACGACATCTACAGTTAATAGTTTGCATCAAGGGATTGCACGTAAACAGTTGGTGAAATTTATTTGATGTTTAAGGAAATCTTGTCTGAATAAAGACATTCATATAGTAACTATATAACTTTACTGTTTGTCACTGTGACTTCTCGTAACCACACTTGATACCGGAGGTGACCCGAGGCTTTAGAACCTGTTGCAAAGCAATATATTTATATATTTAGGCCCCCCAGCATGAGAGGGGTCAAAAGAGGATGTTGCACCACTGTGCTTGTTCAGCCTTCATTATTAATTTACCCTACTTAATTATTGATCAGCACGATGCTTAAAGCACAAAAGGAGTTCTCCTTCATCTTTTTAGTGAAGTGAAACTCCAGGTAGATCGGAGGAGATGCATTTGGCCGACAAGATCGCTCGCTTTTAGACAAGAAAGTGCTTCCCTCCCCATCTTAATTGTTAGCATATAAACATTAACTATTCAATATTTGATGTTTGGCAGCTTGTTTTGGTTAATTATTCAGTCCATTGTAATCTCCTCCAGGAGCAGCAGAGCAGGAGCAGGAAGTATAAATTTCCCTGGCCTCTGACACGGCGTACACAGCTCTGTGCTCTGGACTGGTGTCAGTCAGCCACCATTACCATTTCATTTTATAAATAAATATATTTGGAGTAATGTTTATCATTCTGTATGGATGGTTTCTAGATAAAACAGCAGCCTCACTATTGGCATCTTGCAGCTTTCAAACTAATATTTTGGCGCATACTTGAAGTTTGATATTGAGCCCAAACAAGATAATGCTAGAAGACTGTACTAATATAACTGCAGCGTTTGCAACTGTGTTGCTAACACATTCTCATGTCGGACTCTTCAACATACTGTATTGACGTTTGGGCAGGGACTGTCTGCRTCCAGTTTTGACGCGTCAGCGCATCCATCCTTGCCACCCGCGGCTTTTCCGGGTTGCGTCACTTAGGGGTTTTTGGGTCGGGGGTCTGAGGTTAATGAGAGGGATCAAGATTAATGGTTAATTTGAGATACTGGGGTCTAGGATAGGCTGTATATAGCTAATATGGGTAAAATTTAGGGTCTGGGATGGTTAATTCTCGCGCATTCTCTACATTTTAAAAGATGGTTAATGTAAGGGATTGGGGTTAATGGTTAATTTGAGATACTGGGGTCAGGGATGGGCTGTATAKGGCTAATAAAAGTTAAATTTAGGGTCTGGGATGGTTAGTTTCGCGCATTTCCTTCTCTTGTAAAAAATAGAACAACGCGCCTGTCCTCCTCTGCCTCATCTAAAAAAACCTGACGTACAGGGAATACCTGGCAAGTCAAAACTGGACGCAAAAGACTACCTGACCAAGCGTTAATATGTTGATGCGGGGGGAATGAGAATGGGTTGGTGTTGCGTTAGCCTTGACCCTTGCCTTCCTACGCAGTTCCACTCAATTCTAGTTTCCCTTCACTGCTCCGTCTGGGACTTCTCCCATTGAGAAGGATTTTGCTGGCAGATTTTTAGCCGAACCAATCAGAGAAGAGAACGTCCATGTTCTGCGCAGTGTCTGCTTRTAGTTTATTTTACCTGGGCCAATCAGCAAACAGAAGGCGGAGTTTTGAATGACGTAGATGTTCTGCTCAGTGTCTGCTAGTTATTTTAGCATACAGCAGTGGAGGAAGTGAATGAAGCCAGTCTGTGTTGATAAGGCTTCAAATTAAATTAAATTTGTCTGACAAAGCAGCAGCTCTCATTTACAGTCRTMTYGTTCAGCTCGGTAYWTTTCTCCTCTCAGTAGGGTTGTTTACAGCACACGCGATTTCCAATTAGCTTCTTAGCTTAGCCTCCGTCACAGCGACAACACACATGCTTCAGCAGAGGCCACGCCTCCTGCAAGACATCACTTCTCTATGCATCAAGTCCAGACCCTTGTACGCAGCAAAGTGAAGGACAAGGGTCTGGTTTTAATCAGGCTAGTGTTGCGTAGGAACATTATCTAAAACACACTGCTTGGCCAAATAAAAACAAAAAGTAATCGCCACCAAAAAAAAAAAGGTCACACCGTTTAATATTTCATTGGCCGCCTTTAGCTTTGATTACGACACATTCTCTGTGGCGTTGTTTGGATCAGCTTTTGCAACATCACAAGATTTATTTTCATCACTGTTGCATTAATTTTCACCAAGATATTGCATTGATGATGGTAGAGTCTGACCTTCTCCAGCACATCTCAAAGATTCTCAGTGGACTCTGTGGAGCCAATCCATGTGTTAAAATGGTGTCTCATGCTCCMTGAACCRCTCTTTCACAATAAAAACCCAATGAATCCTTTCATTGTCATCTTGGAGTATGCCTGTGCCATCAGGGAAGAAACAATCCATTGTTTAACCTGGTTATTCAGTATATTCAGGTGGTCAGCTGACCTTATTCTTTGAGCACAGACTGTTGCTGAACCCAGACCTGACCACCTGCAGCAACCCCACATCATAAACCTTTGCTAAACCCAGGTGGACACTTTTTTTTTGGCCAGGCAGTGTACTTGCCTCTTTAATACAGAGTCATTTAAATTGTGATGGTTAGTTTAGATACCTGCCTCCCACCTCTCAAAAAGAAGATTTTCCCCTCATGCACACATGTGGAGTCGTTCTCTTCAGTGTCATAAATCTTACCCGGCAGTCTTTTAATTTGAAGCCTGGTCCAGTAACATTCAATTGTTAATGGACCAAGTTCAAACTTTTGAGGAGCCAAGGGGAAAGCAGCCAGCCTCACATCTGGGAATCAGAGTAAAGCAGACTTTCTATTTGTTCAACTCCGAGTAACTCTAAAGGGCATGTTCTCTGAGCCCAGAACTGCTGAAACAGAGATATCTCATGCACAAAGCTCAGAAGTGGATGCTGTGCTGAGCAACTTGTATTTAAATGAGCTTTATTGAAAAAGAAATTGAATCGTCTGAACTACTCATTTAAAAATCAGATTATTGCATCTCACAGTTGTCGTGTCGTTCTGCTAAGTCCCTTTTTTACTAAAAGTGCCTCGGTGATAAAAGCATCATGTTGTTATTCTGATGATCCAAATCTCTGACATTATCTTTAAGGTCACTAATCTAGAATAAGAACTCAAACAGTGAGTGTCAAATCAGCTGTGACCTTTTGGGATGTCGCTTGGCAACAGGAGGGTTTTAGGCTCCACAATAAACCCTAACWCTAAGCCGTAAAATAAATTAAAATCACACGATGAGAGATGAGCAGATAAATCAAATTTCAACTTTACTCTYGGGTTTCAAACACCTGCATGGTTTGAGGTAATCCAAACAGGTGATCTCTTGGTGTGGATGCTGTTTTGATACAGATTTATTTTTTATTACGTTGTCGAGTTTTTTAAGACATTACAAATCAACCTTTCTGTCCAKCATCGAYGATGGCATCTTCCAGACAAAAACAMTGGGGCCAACAGAATTGCTTTACRCCTGAAAGTCACATCTTGGATGAAAGTGAGCGTGCCTGCACATCAGAGGATTTATCAAAAAAAGACATTTTCAAGTGAGAAACTGAGAATGTGCCGGTAACGTCAGGTAAATTTAGACGTACCATATTTTCAGAAGCCATTCAGCTGTGATGCTTCCTAAAAAGCGATCATCTCATCGGCCATTTACCATGTTTTATAGTTGTATTTGTGTCGTCAGAGATTTACATCCTTAAGCAAAGCTTTTGTCACGAGACAGTCGCCTTTGTGTTTCCTGAGCAGATAAAGTGTCTTCCTGTGGAAGGCTTGATTGCATTTTTGTTCATAAYACGATGGCATCGCCTCAAGTAGCAATAACTCCCTAAAGTTATTGTTCCCAAGCAATGCAAGCATTCCTGTAATTTCCATGAAGCTGCACATTTGTTTTATGATATAGAACACAGTTTAATGGCATTTGGAGAAGTTACATTTTCTTTTTTCCCCCTTTCGTTTAAAAAACAATTGCATCTGCATTGCATATTGTTTCATTGCTACACTGAAAAAAAGAACTTTTGGGTGTAGTAACATTTCTTTAATTGTTCTTTTAAATTTTATTTAAAAAGATCAAAATCTCTAAACTACTATAATTTAGTAAATAAACAATACGCATTATATTATACATC
>NW_013952527.1:1080473-1082159 GCF_001266775.1 Austrofundulus limnaeus | reverse complement strand
ATATTACATGAATTTGTAGCATTTAAATTTACTTAACCAATATCAGAGCAAATTTGTTAAAGGATTTTTTTCAAGTACATCTTACAAGTTATTTTTTTCAGTGTAGAGCAACTTAGAGAACATGTTTAAAAGATTRAACAATTTGCTTGGAGTTTTATTACTAAAAAAGTCAGTTGAATTGAAAAGGATGTATTATTTTTCARTGACTTTTCCACTGTAGCCAGAATGATTGTCACCCCAACAATGCCTCACTCCAGAGAGTCTCATCAACACGCCAGCTGCCTGGTCGCCAGTGTTTTTTGTGGCTTTCCAGACTGCCCCATATGGCCCTCTCCAGGCTAAGGGCTTTGTTCCATCCGTATCCTCTGAGCATCGAGATCTCTCATGTCACTCTTCTTGGCTTGATGATTGTATATTAGAAGAGAGAACCGACACTCCATGGTCATTCAGGACTCTGCCAAATAAGAGGTTCGCTTTAGTATGGGCTCCTCTTTCACGGGGTATTATTGCCTGATGAGGTTGTTTCGTGCCAAGGAGGGCTTTTACAAGTGGAAAGGTGTATCGATTATTACACTCGGTTTACAGAGGGTGGTGTGTAGAGGTGTCCATCATGAAAAGACATGTATGAGTGGAAGAAAAGGCAGAGGAAAAAAAACACTGTGAAAAAAACCTGCCGTCTAATGCAAATTGCAAAGCGAAGGTCTGCTTTTGTGTCTTTGTGGTGCTATTTTTCATCAGCACATGTTTCACTTGTATTCTGCTCTTGTAAGATTTAATTAAATACTTTAAACATTTAAAGTTAAACAGTCTTTGCTTTATGTTTTGGCTGCAGATTTTTATTGGTGACAGTAAATTAAGAAGTCAGTATTTGGAAGCTAACATAAGGCGGAACGCCCGCTTGCCGTTTTTGTTTCGTTTTATTTTGAAATGTCGTTCTGTGTTTCCATTCAACCTGTGTCCATGTGCAATGCATCAAAATGGAGGTCTAGGCCCTCCTCTTTCGATTGACACCTCATTTGACCAACTGGGTTCAAGTATTGGCTGTCCAGAGCCAATAATATATGAGAAGTGACCAACTTCCGTTTTCCGTCACCCTGGACTAGATTGACTGTAGAATTGGCCAGTCAGCTACGAGCTTCATTCTGAGCCCACAGCTGTGTAGCCAATCACCGTACCTTTCATTTGGTATATATATTGAGGGGGGTGGGAACTTTGTTTAGTGACGGACAAGGTAAACACAGAGTAGGTCACCATATTTAGACAGTCGTGCTACGCTATCGAAGGAAGCTAACGCTCACAGGAAAATGTTTATTTTCCATCAGTTTTTTGAGCTGACTAAACCTGCTGACAAGATGAAAATATATTTGTTATCAAGTGTTTCGAGTGCTTCAAGACAGGGAAGAGTGATTTTTGTGGCCAGGAGAAGTAAAAATATTTGAATAAAAGCACTCTGGTTGGCCATTTTGAGTCGCTAATTTCGTCATATTTGAGGACAAATACGCATCAAATGTGAGTGAAAAACTAATATTTTTTCGCTGCTGGTGGTTTTATAAGCTGTGTGGAATGTTAATGCTTTGAAAGAAATAAGGATATATTTGTTTATTGTTGTATTTTGGCTGTTTATTGGTGGAAATTTGACTGAATGTGCTCCAGTTGGTCTAATTATTTCTGAATATATATACATAT
>NW_013952527.1:1076433-1080263 GCF_001266775.1 Austrofundulus limnaeus | reverse complement strand
GGTAATTGTTGGGAATGAATATTTTAGCCCAGTAAGAATTGTTTATTGATGTCTCATTCCCTTCATATTCTGTGATACTTTATTAATAAAAAAATTAAAAATTTAGGCAGAAAATTATCTTGATATTTGTGTATTTCACTTCAATATACTAAATGCTAGTTACAGTTACAAAGAATATGACTGCTGAAGTTAAAAATTCAGATTATTAGCTTTAAAAAGAGACCAAGCTTGTGAATTTAATCTAAAGGGTTCAACTTCATTTAATTTGTGCGTACTTTTTAAGGCGTTTTATGGTATTTTATGCCCGAAGGTTAAAATCGTTATTGAAAACAGGCCACTCTATAGATGAAGATGCATTTCCTGCCATATCTTGGAAAACTTCTGATCTGCTGTCAGAAGCAGAGCCATCCATGTCTGCACTCATCACGTCAGATTGATATGAGTCTGTAGGTTTCGATCACATAAGCAGCGGAACATGCATCTGTCACAGAGCACGGCTCATTTCGAACAGGGAACTGGGACTTCAGGATATTCAATCTGAAATAAAAGATGCATTCTATGTTTCGACTGTCATCTTCGGTGTGGATGATTTGATCCACATAGACTAAAAGAAATCTTGGCATGACTTGCTTTCTAGTTAAAACAATTCCCCTGCAGGCAGCGCAGCACGAACAGAGACAAATCCACGATTGAAACCCACTCTGTTTATCTGTGAGCTTGAAAGAGGAGCATCTTTGATGTTCTTTTACAGCTTGAAATTCTAATTGTACCATGTCCTCCTGACTTCCAGACGCTTTAGACTTTCTGTGTTGTGTTATCTAATGCTTCACTGAACACAAACACTTAGCACTGCCCAGTTTCAGTGCCGCTATAAAACCACTGCTGATAGTTTTTCACACAAGGTGTCACACTTAAAAGGATCCCTGATTAGTTGTAACATTAGACTTTATTTAATAAACATATATTTTAACTGTAAAATAAAGACTGTAAAAATACTGTAGGCTGTTTAGTTTACTAAATTTTTAAATCATATTTTAATTCGGACGAAGCCATTTTATTTATACACAAAGCATTCTGGGTAAATGATGACGTGGATAGGTCCTCGGTGCGAGGCTGCTAGCGAGCTATATCCACCCTGAAGGTTAATCTTGGACAATATCTGATGATCGACTCTTTTAAATGAAACCAGAGAGCGTTGACAGAGAGGAGAAGGTACCTCAGCTTAGCCTGTTAGCCTTCGCGCTAGCGCCGACACTATATTGCCTTATATGTATTAGCTTTGTGCTAGTGCGACAAACTAACAAGCTAAACTGAGGTCCTCCATCCATATTTTCAGTTCCAGGCTGAGTCATTTCTACCTTCTCCTCTCTGTCAACGCTCTCTGGTTTCATTTAAAAGAGTCGATCATCAGATATTGTCCAAGATTAACCTTCAGGGTGGATATAGCTCGCTAGCAGCCTCGCACCGAGGACCTATCCACGTCATCATTTACCCAGAATGCTTTGCGTGTAAATAAAATGGCTCCGTCCGTGTAAAATATTTTTAAACTTTTAATTTAAAAATGATAAAAACTAAACAGCCTACAGTATTTTTACAGTCTTTATTTTACAGTTAAAATATATGTCTATCAAATAAAGTCTGTTACAACTAATCATGGATCTTTTTAAATATAGTATGCCATTAGAAAGGGAGTATTAATGTTTAAAAATAATTTGCTGTGTTTGTATGTAAACAACTTTAGTTGACTATATTTCAGCATCCATGTTTTCTGTTATTTTATTTTTTTGTGTAGTGTTTTTATCAGAAATTGTGTTGTGGTAAAGCAGGCAGGTTGYGAACTGAAACCTGATGGGGGCTGGCTGTAACTTTGCATGTTGCCTCCGTGACTCCTTGTGGCATTCGAGGTGCTTTGGTTTTGTTCCCAAAGTCTCCGAACCATTTTAAGTTAGCTTGGGATTGTAAATTGCCTCTGCGAGCACGCCTTGTTTTCCGTCTCTCTGTGTTAGTCCTTTGATAGATTGGCAAAGTGTCCGAGGTGTACCTCGCCTCACCTCCAGCTTTCTATAACCCGAGGCACGGTGCGGCGGCTGTATGGACTGATGCCTTTTCTAGATGGAATCTGAATTGCTCCTGCACCTAAACGGGAAGATAACATCCTTTTTGTTGTTTTCAACTCTGCTTTGCTTTTATCTTTAAAAAAATAAAACAYCCATCCCCATGTCAGCTGAAATTTGGTCAAATATAAACCATTTTATTTTGTGAAAGCCTTCGTGTACACAAGACGGCTTTTTGTATGCAATCAGTTCAGGTAGACAAATAGCCCTGAGCTCTGTGTCTCATGCTTATATGACTATGATTTGATTCAGGATGTCATTTGAGATCCATAACACAGCCTGAATTGGATCATGTCCCAAGTTTGCCTCTCTAGGACGATGCTCTGAGAGTCAGCCCAATTGTACACAAACAAATAGTAACCAAAGAAATGAATAACGGCATTGACAAATAAATAAATCCAGCTGGTTTTATGCATTATAGAGGAAAGACATGTCAGATAGGTTGAATGTCTGAGGCAGACCTCTTCAACCACCATCATCAAAACACCAGCTGAATACATATTCTGTTTTTAGTGACTTGTGTTTATTTTTCAGCAAAGGGCAAACACTGAATTAGTGTTCTTTTTATGAATTGCACAGCGTGTGATCAAAGCGTGCATCAGCCTTTGGGAGCCGTGGCTAATGGAGACTCTCATTATGAATGACCGAGAGCAGGKCTCAGGTTTGAATTGCCTGAAGGATGAACAGAAAAAAAACCCACTTTGTCACTAATGTCTCCTGTTGGCTTTGTTCCTCCAGGTTTTGATGACCGGGACACAGACCTGTTCCTGTGCGACACCAACACTTGCAAGTTTGATGGGGAGTGCCTAAGAATTGGGAACATGGTGACGTGTATCTGTGACTTTAAGGTAAGACTCCTGATTCTTGTCACACTGCAGGATTGGTTTAACGAGTTGACAAAAAGCACCTAATTAAAAATCTACTATTTGATTTTTTTTCTATGTGTTGAAAGGGTTGTAGGTCTTTTATTATTACTTTTAGTTTTATAATTTTAAAACCTCTACCATTCAGTATAATTCAGCTGTAACTAAAATAAKGTGGTAGTTTTTATATGTTAAATAGAAGTCTGGGAGCTGAAATCTAGAACCAGATTCTTTGGAGACCGTGAGGTGTTGAATGTCATTGAGCTTCACTTGATTTGACAGGGATTTTTGAAAACGACTTTACTGTCTTGGGTTCTTCATTCAGCAGCTTTGTATGTTTTGTTTTTATTATTCTTATTATTGCAGTGTATTGTGGTTCTGGGCCAGACATGTTTAGATGAGTATTGAACATGAAAATCCATAAAGACCTGGACACAACCGGAATACTCAACTACAATGACAGGATCAGTATTTGTCCTGTCTGTGGGTTTAATACAGTGTCTCATTTTGTGTTTGTTTATCCGTACCATCAGCAAAATATCTCATGCATTAAAGATGGATTTTAATGGAATTACAACTTGTAGTCAAATTCAAGATGGCCACCACAGTTCATTGTTTATAAATCAGTCAGTTTCAAAGGTCATGAGCTAAAAGGATGCGGTAGTTATTGAGAGTCATCTTCTACTATGCTGATCGCTAGCATATCTCATGAGACCTTATAATGTACAAGAGTTGACTAAAAGGTCTGTAACTTTGGTATTTCTTATGATACTGTAATTTTATGGGGTGCCATTTGTAAAGTTACACAGTCAAAAATTACCACCAGTATTTTTTCTTTTATTTAGCCTTTTAT
>NW_013952527.1:1070468-1075785 GCF_001266775.1 Austrofundulus limnaeus | reverse complement strand
ACTTTACAAATGGCACCCCGTATAATTTCCCATCATGGAATCAATAAAGTGTCATTCATTTCATTTCATATGATGATGTTAGTTTAATACTTTGAATAAGTGACAAACAATGTGCACTCTGTTAAAGAATGTCATTTTTTATGTTATGTATGCAAAACAAGAAGTTCTAAAATATTAAATTCTGGATCAGACCATAATRGTTCTGGGCTTTAAGTCGTGCAGCATGCGCCCAGTTTAAAGCTCCCTGTGGAACTTGTTCTGTCTCCACATTCATAAACCAGACCGTCACATCTGAGACCACTGATAGAGACGCCCCTCAGTACCAGCATAAATCTGGAAAATTTTGCCGCTCTGGAAAACGAGTCATATTTAACGTCACGACTAAACGTGTAATAAAAAAGGAGCACGCCAGTTAGCGGAGTATTGATTTTAGTATAACATTTGCAAGCTCCGCTGATGTAGAGCCCCAGATAAATGAAGCCACTGAGGTTTAAAGGCACAGTACATGCTCTCATCCATCGCTTTTATCAGCGCGTCATCGGCGCAGGCAGGCAGTAGGCAGGCTGACACTCGATTGGCCAGCTTTTATCTCAATTTCGTACTTCCCTGGGAGCAAACGTTAACAGAAGCCCTGTAGATAAATGACATTACAGCTTCATTCCTCTTCAGGAGATCTCACACTGATACTGCTGTCATTGTGCTCTGAGGCACTCTCTATGCTCAGAAAAGAGCAGATCACACCAAAATTTCTRACTTGATATCATAAGTCTGAGGTTAACTCAGCAATGCGTCTTGGGTTTGTTTCCTGGTGTCACTTCCTGAAATTCATCAGGCAGACTGAACGTGACTTTCCTTGGCTAGCAAGTGTTGAAATGCCCTGAAGTAATCAATCTCTCTCACTCAGTGTCAGATATTTAGGTCCAAGATTTCTCTCCTGTTGGCAGTTTATTCAGCATTGTCGGAGGAAGTTGTAAAAATTCACACCCTGAACGCATTTATTTTGTTTTGCCCACATTCTCAGTTTACATCACACACAAACATGCAGGAAAAAAAAGTGCATTAAAGGGGGGCTCTGTGAAGAGGAAGTGAGTTTGATGTGGTTGAATCAATGGACACTATTCATTGCCAAGATGCATTAGAGTCGCTGCACACTGCCTGACTTCTGCGAGCACCGAGACTTTTCCCACACAAACTGAAACTGCGGCGAAGCCTCACGCAGCTTCAAATGACCCTTCCTTTGTGTCGTGCAGCAATACTCCAGCTAATCACATAACACATCTCTCTTAATTCATCTCATACCAGCGTTTGTTACCGGTTTGGTTATGTTAATGTCAGGTCACATTGCTGATTCCCACAGGGGCCGTTCACTCTAAAAATATGTGCGCTCACGGCGCTGTGAAACACTCCAGCTATAGCAGTCCACCGCAGAATAAAAAGCACATTTTACTGTGTGGGAACACGGCGTTGAAGCTGAGAGTCACTGGAACAATTAACTACAGACAAACCACAAATTCTGTTTGTCAAGTTTTCTTGTTTTTTTTTTTCATTGCAATTTTTTTCCAAACATTTGCTTTGATTTGTTTTAATATATGATTATTTATTCCTGAAATGTGTTGCTAATGTGTTTTCTTGTGTTAAAATTAGAGTTCCAACAGCTTAAAAAGTTATGTTCCTTGTTAAGTTCACTATGAACATGCTTTGGTCCTTATTTTTAAGAGCCAGTGCAAATCTGTATATAGATGATAAATGAAGCAGGTGAAACAGTGGTTTTGTTTAATCATTTTATTGCAGGGATAGATTTTGAACACATCATTTCATTTTGGTTTATTGAAGCTACTAAGACTTTTTAAAGATGCTTTTTGTCTGATAATTTTGACATTGTGGACCATGCTGTCTTAAAGTACAGGCTTTGTTGTTTGGGAATGTCAGATCATGTGGTTTCCTGGTTGTCAAACTATTTAAGCAACAGGACTCTGTATTAAATATGATGATTTGTGTTCTGATTTTATGAGTGTACACAAGGGGTGCCACAGGGTTCAATCTTGGGCCCCCTCCTGTTCATTATGTACATTAATGAATTAGGACAAAATGTGTCAGATGCTAATATGCAATTTTATGCCGATGACACAATTATTTACTGTTTTGGATCGACTGTTGTTAAAGCTGTAGAATCTCTGCTGAGAGTTTTTGATGTTGTCCAGCGCACATTCCTGCAGCTAAAGCTGGTACTCATTGCTGATAAGACTAAATTAATGCTATTTTCAAACAACAAAAAGGTGCCTCTGATGATCCCCACTGTGTCCACTTTTGAAGGAAATATTCTGGAGATGGTTCACACATACAAATATCTTGGGTTCTTGATTGATGACTCCCTCAGTTTCAAGCCCCATGTCCAAAATCTTGTGAAGAAACTTAAACTTAAACTGGGCTTCTTTTTTCGAAAATTTTTTTTTCTTTTACGGTTAAAAAACGGCTTGTCACAGCAGCATTTTTATCTATTTTAGATAATGGAGACTTGTTATAAATGAATACCTCAGCACAAGATCTTGCTGAATTGATGCTGTCTATCATGCTTCTCTGAGGTTTGTAACTGTAAAGCCTCGACTCATCATTGTGATCTGTACACTGGAGTGGGACGGCATTCTTTGTCCACGAGGAGGTTGGGACATTGGTACACTTTTATTTATAAGGCTTTGCTTGGGCTGTTACCATCTTACATCTGTGATCTAATCACACGAAAAAGCGTTGATTCACACTTGTTGCGTTCAAATGATTATTTCTTGCTCTCTGTCCCATTTCTTCATACAGAATTGGGGAAAATGACCTTTGTGTACTATTGCAAAAAGTCTAAAAGTTAACTGAACTGATCCCATTGAGTGCCTTTAAGTCTAGATTGAGGGCAATAGAAATTACTTCCTTGAATTGTAAATGCTTTTAATAGTGATCGTTTGTATTGTGTTTTAATTGTGTAACTCTGTAAATGTATACTTTATGCTGCCTCTTGGCCAGGACTCCCTTGAAAAAGAGGCTTTTAATCTCAATGGGACTTTCCTGGTTAAATAAAGGAAATAAGTACTACATGCATCACAGTATTTACAATGGAACAATATAAGGTCTGGATAGTGCTGGGAGGTATACTGGTTCGTACAGAAAACGTGTGACGACTGTCTACAATGTAGAGGGAAATGACGATGCAGAAAGAGAGTRACTTGAGGTTTGCTAATCAATAAGCAAYGTTTGTACATTTTATTATCAGCTGAGCTGTGATGAAATGAAAAGTACCATCATATACTGTGATGCCGGTATAATTGTTGAATATGCATTATACGAATATATGATATACAATTTGGGTCATACTGCCCAGCTTTAGGTCTGTAYTTACCAACTACAATTTGGTGGTCTTCATTCTCCTCTGGCTGTGATTTAACCTCTGGTTTTGGATCAGMTTCTGGTTCTGGGACAGATTCTGGCTCCAACCTGTAAGGCAGGATAGACAAGTCTTTTCTTGTCAACATCTTTTAATKCATTTGTAAATAAAGTGTTTCTGTGCAGCTAAATAATCGTAAACCCCTCAATAAAACTGGAATGGAAGATGGATGGGAGTGGTGTGTGAGAAGCCCCTCATTTGGATTTAAAGAGACAGCCTCAAAATTAGTTGATCTAAGACACGCCTCAGAAATGGGGCGGGGCTTTTGGAGTTAAATAAGGAGGAATTCAGAACAAAGCATTGCAGTTCCACTTTATAAAGACACCAAATTGAAGGAATTAAATGTAAAAATAAGGATTTAAAAAGCATCATMTGTCTCTTTTAACAAATGTTTGAATCCTAAAAAAATACATGAGCTCAAATTTCATCCATGGATTGTATCTTCCTATCATTTCTAGATGTGGACAAATGAATCAGCTGTATATTAGTGAACAAGTTGAAGCTGATCTGATACTTTTCAAAGGAATAATATGAGAAAAGTGTTTGATAAAAATAAAATCAAAGTTATTTTTCATACTCCAAAGCCAAGTGTGTTTTGATTGATTAGTATAATTTGTGTAAACACCAGGTTAAAATCATTCGTCTGCTGTTATTACAATCAGACACATACTGAGTCATTTCAAAAACTCTACCTGCAAAGTATTTATTGACTTTATATAAAAGAATTTTAGATAACGTTGGCTGCACATTCGGCCTACGGAGTGCCTCCTGCTGCTTGTTTGATGTGGTCACAATTCACCGTAACACCTGACCTCGACTCGCTCCCCCACTTTTCTCTGCCAGGAGCCACCTAATGTTCAGGTTGCGACGGTTTGACGCTCGCAGCACATCAAAGGAGGATGCGAGCTAATGTGGGTTCATGTGATGTCGGATTGGTGGGTGGAAGGGCAGCACGTCCTTCATCGCTCGCTAAACAAACGTTTTGACTCGCACTTTTTTTCCCCAAAATCACACACAGAGGTAACAAATTCTCATATGCTCCCCAAACAGCAAACATCACATTTGATCTGTTCTTTTTCACTGTAAACACCCCCCCACAGCCTCCTTTCACCTCCCCTCCAATCAGCCACAAATACTCTCCAACTTTACATCATTTCAAACTGGCTTTTACCTGGAAATGTAATATAAACCACCCATGATTACACTGATACACTTATATTCACACAGGATCAGGTGGTGCAGATAGCAGCCACTGACRGAGACCCCATTCCATATATTTGCATTCATTTATGATCCTTTTATCGAGGGCACTGTGGACGGACTGGAGTTTCTGAATACATCTATTTTCAGATGCAGGTCAGTTTGAATGTGCAGTAACAGCAGCGCTAAAGATGATAAATAAAGGTGCTAATGTGTTAAAAGGTAATCTGATCTCAGGTTACCTGTCAAGAGTTTGAGTTGATCTGATACCAGGTGAAACTTAAAGGCCTAACACTCCTTGAAGGAATGCATRTCGCCAACTTTCATTCCAGATGTTTAGCTAAAACCGTGATGGTCAAAAACATTATCACCTTTTGCATTTATAATAATAAAGAATAGGTTGAAACTAAACGTGACGTGGATATAGATACTGTCATTTTGAAAATGTCAGAGGAGCATTTACATTTATACTTGCAGCATGCATGCTTTATTTCTAATTTTACTATGTTTTGTTGATCATTATCAGACTTAACTGACTGAACATCTGCCATATGGCTAATCTGTGAGGTTTAAAAGGGGATGGAAATGTTTGTGAAGCCATATTTTCGTACTTGCTTGAGAGAAAGATGYACTTTAATCCAGGGTATAGATTAATCCAGGGTATAGATTAATCAAGAGTATAGTTTAATC
>NW_013952527.1:1064904-1069293 GCF_001266775.1 Austrofundulus limnaeus | reverse complement strand
ACATAATTCAGACTGAAACAGGAAATCTTTTGGTTTAATACATTTATTTATTGATGTACTAAATACTACTCTTAGTTCTTTGCTGTGTGATTACTCTCGTTTTATGAATTTAGTGATCTGTGGTTTGATCTGTTTTCCTTGTTTTGTTTTTGTTAGCTCTACTTCCTGTTTTATTTTGGTATTTCCTGTCCWTTGGTTGTCTTGCCCTGTTTTTGTATTTGTTTTGTTTTTTACTTGTTACTCAGTATTGACTGAACCTGTTCTTTTTAGTCTTTGCCTGAGTTTCATTCCTTTAATTCTCTTTAGTTTGGTTAATTTTTTTTCTGCTGCAGCATCCTTGTTTGGTTTTCTCTTAATAAAATGCTGCTGGTCCTCATAACTTCATGCATTGTGCCTTTTTGCTCAGCGTTTGGACTCTTTACCACACTTGCCGTATCAGTAATTTTATTTAAAATTGTGAAAACATAAAGTTTTTCATCATATTTTTTAGACATTGTTATATTTTAGCTGTTTTTAGATGTAAAAAAAACCCTTTGTTTTCCAAAGTGTGATACTCTTAGTTTTTTTTTATTTTTATTGTCATCTGCCAAACACTTCCACCTCAGTGTGTCATTATCTTTTTATCTGTCTTGAAGTGACAAACATATAAAAGGCTTGTATAAGCCGTCGGTTTTTGTCCAGTCAAACACTGAAAATCCAGAAATCACTTTGCCACCCATTTGCCTCTCGTGACTTCTTCTTCCATGCTGATAAAATCTGTTTTTGTGTTCGGAGCTTTTCAGACAGCCATCTGCTGCAGCTGCACCACAAAGACGGAGAATTTCTAAGAATTTTGTTTTGCTTTCAAACACTTTAAACACTCCAGATTAAAATTAAATTGTAAAATGTCATTGGATTTTTTTGTGATTAGTTTTTTTTTTTTTTGTAAAGGTTTCTGAGCTCTTGAGTTGTATTATTTGACAAAATGGAATTCCATTCGCTCTCAACAGGAATTCAAAACTTGAATAACTTAGAAGCAGAATAAATTTATAGCAGCTTTGTGTCCCCATGAAGCAAAAAATGGTTTATATGTGTTTTTTTGTATTTTTTTGTAATTTGGGTCAGTTAATTTTTCAGGTTCTCAGCGTCTCCCAGAGGTTCTCTGCAGCGGAGCACAGTCACCTCTTGGTTTGCAAGACAAATATACCAATTAAAATCAGCAGGACAAGTGAGCACAGGAAGCATCTGTCTGGAAATGTGAGCGCGTTCAGCTGCAACACATCCAGGGATAATAACAGAAATCTGGATTTCATACACCAATCACCTGGTTTAATAGTTACATTTGCATGTTTCCCAACAGGAAGCTTTTCTTCCAAATGTTTTTGAAAGCCTTTGGMAGCATTAGTGAGTGACTGTGTGCTAAGCTTTCAGGTACAGTGGCTTTGATGCATCTTTTCATGAGAGCATAAAGCAAATTGTGCTGCAACAGCAGTACTGAGGGTTTGATTTTAGGATTCATACCAAACACCGATAAAAGGGTAATTAACCATGAGCTGCRGCGCCGATACATGCTGTAAATATAGTGCAGAAGTTGCATTTCTATAACACATACAGTTAGGAATGGAGCTGCATGCTGAAGGCTTTAAGGGAAGGTGCTGGACTCGGGGAGGAACTGTGTCAGGCATCTCTCCTGAAAAACGGACCATCTGTGTCAGCTCCTCTGTGGCTCTGGGCCGGCCTGTCAGACACTATTACAGAGGAGAGCGTCTCCAGCGATTCGGCTGGGCAGACTCCACGAGGACGGGCGGGCTAGGCCCTAATCAAGAGGAGACTGCCAAGTGGTTAAAGAGCAGGAGCACGAGCCAACCAGTGCTCCGCCCTCCCCCTCCCCCCCACTCTCCCTCCCTCACGTCTCTCTCCATCTTCGCAGTGTCACAGTAGCTTCCATCCTTCCCACAACACGGCTTTCTATCTCTGTGCTTCCTCTGCCTGTCCTGGTAGCTCGCCCTCCCTCTATTGTTGCTATTTGACCATTGTCCCAAAACATGGCAAAGCATCATGGGAAATGAGTTTAACACTTYGCACAGACAGCGGTTGACACTTTTCCATCCATGAGGTCATGTGGAATACAACAGTGTGAGGAGCAGAGGACACTTGTCACCTCTGACGYTGCTCCTTAGACATTTTTTTCTCAACTTTCTCTCTGAGTCCGTGGTGCTAATGTGGTAAAGTCTGAYGAAAACAAAATTTCTTCTAACTTTATTATGACCCCAATATGCGAAGCAGGAGCCTTATTATTTTAATTTTTTTGGTCAACCATATCACAACGGCTGCACCGATCAAGGTGAAATTTGGCAGGAATGTAGATGTGCGTGATAGTGATACTGCCAATTTTTGATACTGATACCAAGTAAAATGTGCCTGGTATCGGCGATACTTTGTGGTAACACACATAATGTGTCTGGTAAATCTTAAAAAGTAGTATTTTTCAAATAACCGCTTTATAAATAATGCATGACATAGTAATTTATTTAATTTAAAAGTCTTTCTAACTCTAACCCTACATTTGTTTAGCACAATTTTTAATTCTTATTATAAAGAAACATAATACTTTTTGAATAGTGAATAAAAGTGAGAAAATATTCTAAAAGTTGTTACTTTGTATATTTTGTAGCATTGTTTGTGGGTTTGCAAGAAGATCCCTGGCCAGAACTAATGCTGTTTGGGGGGCCGTGACATGAAAAAGTTTGGGAAGCCCTCATCTAATGTAATTACAGACAGTCAGATGAAGCAGATTTTATGTTAAAATGACCTGCCGTACATCTAAAAGCTGAGTGACAGAGCACGTGCCACTGTACTTATGCTTTACTCAAGCAGAAGAAAAAGTAGTTCCCTCCAACCACATATGATTTAGACATGATTTGAATAGTTTAGTTGTTTTCCACTATTTTCCTGTTAATGATAAACATTATGTGAAATAACTAAAGTATCGATTGTAGTATCGATTCTAGAACATAAAGTTCTGGTATCGGTAGTATCGATATTTCAGTATCGATCTGCACATCACTAGTGCGTGACCTACACTGCACCAGCCAACGGTTTTACGAAAGACCCCATTTTTGAGGAGGGGGCTCCATCTAAAAAGGGATGTCTGGACGTACAAAAATGCTTATTATTCAAAAACTATTCAACATTGAAGCTTCAGATTTTTTTTTTCATTTAGCTCTGATGGACTACCACCAATGAGCACCCCTCACTCCCTCCGGAACCCCACCCAAAGCAATAAATTTGTCTGGTGAGTTCTGGTGTATTGGTGCTTTGCGTACCTGCAGGGGTCATGCAGTTTCTTTTTATTTAATTCAATGGTTTAATGAATGCTTTAGTTGTGATAAGAGTCTGTAGGCACTTTTAGTGATCGACAGTTCATTTTCTTTTAGTTTTTTATTGAATGCTGYCTGTAACCCATGAGCAAAGCACATCTGTGGGCAGCAGATGCTTCTGTTCCTTTTGTTAATGTGGTGCTTGTGATAAAACTGTCTTTCAATAAGGGAGCCTTTACTGTGCAACACCTACAAATCCTTAATGAAGCTGACCGAAATATCACTAACTGTTGAAGTGCAGGGTCGTTTTAATCTGAACTTTTTTCAGGGTTTTGCTAATTTAATTGGTTTCATCAGTAGTGTCCAGTTGTCCTCGAGGACCTCGGTCACGCATGTTTTAGGAGTTTTTGCTGTTTTTGTAAACCTGAATTGAATGAATGTTTGCATAACAGGCTTCAAAAGATAAAAACATGTCAAAAAGGTTATTTTAATTATTGAATCAGATGTGTTGGAGAAAATAATTAAAACATGCAAAATAGTGGTTCTTAAGGACCAAGAGTGGACACAAAATAAAACTTTTTAAAAAGAACGTGTGGATACATTTTTGCTCAGAACTAAATTCATAAACTAGCACAGATCTAAATGTGTACTAACCTGCATTGATATAAATTAATCAGTTTCATAAATCTGCCTTCAACTACTTTGATCTTTAATTATTAGCATCTGCATCGGCCACTGAAAACCCTTCGTTGCCTGGTCCACTTCCTTTGTTTCTCAGAATTATACATCTGGATCTGAATGTTGATTTGCTGCCTAATAAATCCTGCTCCTGTTTCTGGTCATGATGTTTTGCTGATTGYTTTATAAATCAAATAAATCAAGGGTATCTGCAAGGGAATTATTTTGTGCACATAAAAAAAGCTCATTTCTTGAATTCAAAGAAGTGTTGAAMGTCTTAAATAATGCTAAATCTATGCAGGATTGATCAATCTGAAGCCATTTACCATTAATGCAAATTACAAATTTCCCCTCTTTTTATGTGTTTTTGCATCTTATCTTAAATTAAACTTTGTATTTCCTAAACTCACCT
>NW_013952527.1:1062000-1063928 GCF_001266775.1 Austrofundulus limnaeus | reverse complement strand
TAAAAATACCATCCTAATAAATTGTGTCTCCTGGACAGAGTGAATTTAATTGTGGTTAGTTGAGAAGTATAAATACATGTATGCCATTTGGACACCCTATTAGCTTGTACACAACCCATCACAGCTGCACGCTGTTAGAAAAATATTTTTTGGAGAAGTCACCTCCCAATAAATGTCATTTTGGAAAATCTAACTGCTCACTTTTACTCAGTACTTTTACTTTTAATACTTAAGCAGATTTTGTGTCAGAAATTTACTTTTGATACTTAAGTACAAAAAATATCAGATACTTTGATACTGAAGCCTTTCAGAGCAAAGCAACAAAATGATTAGAAATACAAAAGTCATTTTGTGATGTACATGTTGATTTCAGCCAGTTTAGTTGCTGTTTTTAATAAAATATACTTTTTTTATTTCTGCATCCTCTTCCCGCCCCAGCCAGACCTCCTCGGGTCGTTTCAACACAACCGCATCAGAAATCTTTCACTGGAGGAATCTCCTCCTTTTGTCACGAGCCTCATGTGTTCTCTGTCGGCACTGACACGTCTTTGTCAGACTCAATGAAGCTGCTGCTTTGATAAATGTGAGAAGTAAAAATAATGCTGCTGGGAGGAGTGTGTGTSTKTGTGTGTGTGYGTGTGGTGTCTCGACAACAGAGGACATGTGCTGTGGAAGGCGCAGGGTTTCATCAGAAGTAGAGCGTGCTGGGCGGAGCCTCCTCCATCCTCTGAGGCTAGCTCTAGTTTGGGGATGTTTATTATTGATAGAGGTGGATGATAGCCTTGGGATGAATTGCATAATCTAGAGCCGCCTCTAATGGATACAGGAAATGGATCAGCCTATCAATCAGGTCTCTGTGGATGACAGATGTGTCAGTGTTTGTAGGATTTCTTTCTGGACACGTGTGAGTGTTAAATGTCAGTCTGGGCACTTCTGATCAAAAATGAAACATATTTCTGCTGAGTGGATGTGATTACTGTAAGGTTTGCACAGGTTGTTTGAAAAGGCATTTTCTAATATTATTRACATTTTCAACCATGCCCATCTGTTGTCAAAATATCTCAAACAACTGATCAAATTTTATTAAAACTCCCAGAACTTAATGTTGGATATACAGTAAATCCAGAATAAATTAAGGGGCCCTACTATGCAAAATTCACTTTTTACGTTTTTTTAAAACTTCAGTTTGAGTTTGTGCTGCTTCTAGAAACAGTCCAACAGCCAACAAATACTCTTTTCTTAATACTTTTTAAAATACGTAAATGTTTTGTTAGTGTCAGAAAATGAGCTGTTTCAAAAACCTGCAGATTGTGTCACAATCCAGGTAACTGAGCCCAGCCCTTCATCTGGTAACCCAGGCGGAGACTCCGCCCACTTCATTACAGGAAGTTTGTTTTGCTGTTTTAATAACACAGAGAACAGAGATGTGTGGCTTGATTTTATTTCTATTTYTGATGGCAATGTCCCTGAGATATTGCCACAGAAATTTACAGTTTGCACAAATAATTTTACRATGGACTCCTTTGAAAACCTCTACCAGCTCACAGCAGGATTTACCCAAAGACTTTGAACTGAAGGAGACTTCCGTCCCTGCTGTTTGTCACAAATCTGAAGCAATGTGTCGGGTGTTTGGTGTTGCTTTTCGGCATGAACATGATTTGTCATTTAGCGCAAGCTAATGCTGGACAATAGTGCTCAGCTGTGATCGACAACAGGGGAAGCGAGCACCTTTGAGACCCTGCAGTGGCACAGATTTTAGCTGTGTTTCCGTTGACCATGATAATGCGCAAATTAGAATTTCGAAAATAAATTTGCTTTAAAAAATTACGTTTTTCGAGAAAACGTTTTTGCGCTAGGATGAGGTGGTTTTTCAGCCGTATCGAAATTGGTGTTTTTCGCAAAACTGCAATGGAAACACTTTTTTCGCA
>NW_013952527.1:1053716-1061807 GCF_001266775.1 Austrofundulus limnaeus | reverse complement strand
CAACAAAGAAGACAACGGGAAATAGAAGTAGTAGTAATATCACAGAAGTAGTATAAAATATTAAGATGATGAGCGCTAGTGTCGTGGTAGCAACATGCTATGTGTTTACATCCATTGTCGCCATGTTTGTAATGACTTATCATGAGAACAAACATATTCATGCGTGACTTTAATAACATTTCTTACTTAATGGAAACACAGCAGTTGCGAAACTGTGTTTTTTCGACATTAACAGAAAATCGACAAAGTTTTGCGCACATTTGCAATGGAAACGCAGCTAATGACTGCCCTGCTACGCTGGCTACACGTTGGCTTGCCCGGCACCAACTCTAGTCTGCCCCTACAGAGTCTGACTTTAGAACACAAATATGGTTACAATTCAGTCACTTGTAAAGATATTTTGCTAACACTATGTGTGTTTGTAGCTGAGAGTGTTTTACATCTCTCACACTTTTTAAATGTCTTTAATATTTGAGTAAAACAATTAGAATCCCATCATTTCTCATCTTTAAATGTCTAAAACTCAGGCATTAACAGGGGTAAGTGGCCTGCATTACTAAAACTAAATCTTCAATTACTAAAATATAATAAATAATCCCTTAGAATAATAGAATTGAAACTCTAAGCTTTAAGTATGATAATATGAGGTCTGTAGGTTAACATATGTGTGTATTTTCTTCAGTAAAATGTCTGAAACTCATACAGAAAATCCAGAGAAATAGTCGAAACGCTCGAGCATTCCTGTCAAATGGTTCAAAAATATTTATGTCAGACGTTTTTTGAGTCTGTGTTAAATGTCAGAACACTAATTAATTTGGTTCGAACAGTGTGTGTGCTCGTGTGTGCGTGTGTATGCGTGCACGTGCTGTAATTAATTCTCTGAGTTGACAGAACGTGTAATACTAGAAGAGATATTATTTTTGTAATCACGTTGTTGGTGTGATTAAAACCTCAACAATTGAAGCAAAACTAGTAAAAATAATTAGTAAATATTTTTTTTATTTTATTTTTAGATAAATGAGGGATTTTATCCAGTAGGCAACACAATTTAAAAGTAGTTTCCAATTATAGGAATAAATCCAAAGAAAGTTTTTAAAAGTTGCATGATCGTAATGAGAAGAGATAATGCCCTCCCCTTCAGTTTTCTTTTGCAAAGGTAATGGTAGCGTAGCATGAAATAGTGGCTAATTATGGGGATTAAGAGCACAAAGGATGAAGTAATATAAACCTGAAGCTGTGAGTGCAGACCCCCTGTACCCCCCCACCCGTGCTAAGAGGAGCTTCACATGCTGAGTGAGCAGTATTCATGTTGCTAACTATTGATTCTTTATGTTTATCATTATGTTATCAGTTCCTCCTACCTGCTTTGCTGCTTGTCTTTTTTTAAACATGCTGTCTGTCGGTTGATTTATGTGTTGGTGTAAAATATTCTGTTTAAATCGATAGTTTATGCAGGGTTTCAGGTGTGTTGAGGTATGACTGTATGAGGCTCAGACTTGCTGTAGTTTAATAGATAAAGGAAGAATAAAATATAGAAAAAGAACTAGTGTAAACAATTAGATTACTCTGTAAATTCATTTTTAAGGTAAACGTACAGCGGGTAAAATAAGTATTGAACACGTCAACATTTTTMTCAGTAAATATATTACTAGAGGTGCTAATGACATGAAATTTTCACCAGATGTYGGTAACAACCCAAGTGATCCATACATACAAAGAAATCAAACCATAAATGTCYAGAAATGAAGTTATTTGTAATAATGTGGAATGGCACAGGGAAAAAGTATTGAACACACTTACTGAAATTTATCTAATACTTTGTACAAAAGCCTTTGTTGTCAATGACAGCTTCAAGACGCCTCCTGTAAGGAGAAATAGTGGCATGCATTGCTCAGGTGTGATTTTGGCCCGTTCTTCCACACAAACAGTCTTCAAATCTTGAAGGTTTCGTGGACCTCTTCTATGAACTCTGATCTTTAGTTCTTTCCATAGATTTTCTGTTGGATTCAGGTCAGGTGATTGGCTGGGCCATTCCAGCAGCTTTAGTTTCTTTCTCTGAAACCAACTGAGAGTTTCCTTGGCTTTGTGTTTGGGCTCATTGTCTTGCTGAAATGTCCAGCCACGTTTCATCTTCATCATCCTGGTAGATGGAAGCAGATTTTTATCAAGAATGTCTCTGTACATTTTTCCACTCATCCTTCCTTCAATTATTTGAAGTTTGCCAGTACCATATGCTGAAAAACAGCCCCACACCATGATGTTCCCACCTCCAAACTTCACTGTTGGTATGGTGTTTTTGGGCTGATGTGCAGTGCCATTTGACCTCCAAACATGATGTGTATTCTGGCATCCAAACAGTTCAATGTTGGTCTCATCTGACCAGACTATATTCTCCCAGTATTACACAGGCTTGGTATTTAAATGTAATAAGGTAATAATTACCATGTAATTACGTGGAAATTAATTGTTCTATTWTATGTAGTAATGCAGCAATTACCATGTTAAAAAACGTACTGTAAAAGAAAGCGTTATTCAAACTTCATGCTGTTCATTCATGACCCACAGTGGGGTTTCAACCTAAAAAAAGGCTCTTTATCTCAGTTAGCATGAAATATTGAGGTTTTTTTTATTGTTTTGTTGTTGAACGAATGAAATCCTGTTTCAGGTATTTGCTTCAGTTTCACTTCAGGGTTGGCTGGAAACACATTCGCTGTCTTTGTAGGCAGATTTCTCTCATTGGGCTTAAGTTGGCCATGTGTAAATCTCTTTAGGTGAATGGATGAATGTGCCTCAGACGTTCATGGCTGCAGTGAAAACCGCTGGTTTGGATTTACACAGCATTTGTGGTTGTGGTTAAAGGAAGCCAGCAGGAGTCAGGAGAAAAAGGAGAAATAAACAGTGATYGCAGTCAAACATTTTGCTGACCAAACCATCCTCCATAACCCACTTTTTTCCCCACTCTGTCGCTTTTCTGCTTTAATCATTATACTTAATGTGATCTGACTGCTGTCTCTCTGAACGCAGRCCGCCTTCCCTTCAGAGGAAGGTGTCACAGGAGGAGCAGCTTTGCAGGCAGATTTGTTTGAAAGCTACTGCTTACCTGATCTTTAAACTATAAATTAAATCTTCATCTTTTATTTAGACATCTTTGATAGCTCATTCTAATCATGTTGGGTCAGTTTAGAAAAGCAGAGGCTACTGGAAGAGGAGTTAAAAGCACACAGAAAAGGAGGACACAGAAAAGGAGGACAGCAGTTTTCTTCTTCTGTAGGCGTAACATATTTGATTTGATCTCAGCTCCAAAAGCCCGTGTGTCTGCTCAGATGGCTTTAGATAGATGCAGCAAATTCAAAGAGAGCATCAGAAAAGCATGTAATGAATTGTTGCACCGCACCTTAACTCCCAGCCACACGATCAGTGGGCTTCATTCTCTCGAAACGGCTTTCTGCTCCTGCAGAAAATGTCAAAGTTGTCATTGAAATTCATTCGATATGCCACACATGCTGATGAAGGGGAGCGCGGTGGAGTGGAGCATTTCATACCCCCCGTTTTATGTTGGGATAGTGCCTGAGATGCTTGCACAAAAAGGTTCCCAGGAGCGTCATTCAGCTGAGAGAGAAAAAAAATCCCCTTTCAGCAGTTCTGAACCACTGACTCTGTGTTTAGGAGGATAGTGAAGAGGCCCGCACACTCAGACGTTCTCCTGAGGAGTGGAGCACTTGAGTAAAAGTTGTTGAGTTTGTTAAGGTGCTTACCTTATTATGTGGCTTGTGTCTTTCTTTTTGTTGTCTTTGTTAAGTTGGAATAAAGACACTGGATAAACATCAATATATGYTGTGTTAGAAGTGGGGTTCAAGTTTCTGCGTTTAAAGTCTGCAGCACATTTCATGAAACCTTTTATTTTATAATTCTATTAGAAGTTTATGTCATGATTACAACTTTTTTGGGAACCACAACCGACTGAATATAAGAAGCAGGCAAAACAAAAGATGCACATCAGAAAAAAAATATTGTCAAGTTTTATTATTCTCCGTGCTTGCTGCTGCCAGATCCTCCTTTTACCTCTAATGCTCTCTTGCATCACTTCTATGGAGAAATCTTGATCTGTATGGTTCCTATTAAAATGAACARGCCCATAAATTCAGTATCAGTGTGTTGCAATACTTTGGGCCAAGGTCATCTGCTGTTTCCTGAGCTCTCTTTTAGCTCAAATGCAATAAAGCAACTGTGTTTTATCCTGCAGAAAACAGCATAGTGACGCAGTTAAGGAAAAGGTAGAAAAGTCTCTGGCTTGTATTTATTGTAGAATATTAACAAATCTGGGACTTTGCTTTGATGTTTTTGTTGAGTAATTTTTGTTTTTGAGTCTTATGCTGGGTTCACACAGCAGGATAATTGTGCCRATTTTKGCCCTTCGGACGATCTTCTAAACCTAAATCTAAATGAATTAAATKAATCWTAAGGATGCTCTGATTAYYGTGATGTTCTAAAGATAATCTGAGCAGATCTTCCTGCCATGTGAGGAGAGTTAAGSCTGAGTCACACTACAWKATTTTAAACCAGTCGGCCGATTTTCAAAGACCGAGAGAGCCCACACGTGAGGATAAAAACTCATGGATCTACCAAGTTTGGTCCTACAGTGTGTGGTGTAYAGCYGCACRGCAAAAGACAACACACACAAAAAKATATTTCATTCATAAACATTCCGATGTAAGATATTAAATCACGCGAGAATTCCTGAAATCTCGCGAGAATTCAGATATCCGAAGAAGAATCTCACRTGACCTCCAGAGAGACRTGAGTTCAGAGTAAWTAAACATCTGCAACAAGGAAGACACAATGTTGATCGTTTGTGGACTATTTTCACCAGAGGAAAAACAATGCCATAGGACTTTTAACATCCAGCAGACKTTCTGCTGAGTCATGACAGGTTTTTTTGTCTTCTGTATTTTGAAATCCCCTCTGTGTTTACGTCACCTTGTTTCTGATTGGCTACACGTCTCATTCAACAGGCTGAGAGCTCGGGTGAACACTACACACTGTGATATCTGGCCAAAAAATCAAACATGTTGAATATCCCCGATTTGAGGTCGGAGCGGTCCTGATGTCCTTCCGAGCCACTAGATCACTCTTAACTCACCACCCACGGCGGGAATATTTGCTATGATTATCTTTAGAGCCATCACGATAATCTGGACTTCCTTAAGATTGTCGGAAGGGCAAAAATCGGCACGATTTTCTTGTAGTGTGACGCCGGCCTTAAGAGTGATCTAGTCGGCTCAGAAGGATGCCAGGTGCTCCGATCTCAAGGGATATTCCACATGTTGGATTTTTTGGCTCACAACCTGTTGAATGTGACGTGTTAATTAGAAAGCAATGTGACATAAACATGGAGGGGATTCCAAATTACAGAAGTCATGACTCACCAGAAAATCTGCTGGATGTTAAGTCATTTTGAATTGGTTTTTCTCTCTTAAATAGAATCCACAAATGGTCAACACTGCTTCATTCTTGTCTAAAGGCAGCGTCACACTACAAGAAAATCGTGCTGATTTTTGCACTTMCGACAATTTTAAGGAAGTCCAAATTATCGTGATGTTCTAAAGATAATCTGAGCAGATATTCCTGCCATGGGTGGTGAGTTAAGAGTGATCTAGTTGGCTCTGAAGGACGTTGGGACCGCTCCGACCTCAAGTCGGGGATATTCAACATGTTAGATTTTTTCGCCCGATATCACAGTGTGTGTAGTGTTCACCCGAGCTCTGAGACGTGTAGCCAATCAGAAAGCGAGGTGACGTAAACACAGAGGGGATTCCAAAATACAGAAGACAAAAAAACTGTCATGACTCACCAGAAAGTCTGCTGGAAGTTAAAAGTCCTGGAATTGTTTTTTTCTCTCTGGTAAAATAGTCCACAAATGATCAACATTGTTTCTTCCTCGGACAACTGAATTCTCGTGAGATTTCAGGAAGTCTCGCGTGATTTCACATCTGTCATCTGAATGTTCATGAATGAAATCTGTTGGTGTATTGTCTCTTGCCGTGTGGCTGTACACCACACACTGTAGGGACCAAACTTGTTATGTCCACAATTTTTTTTTATCCTGGAGTCTCTCCATCTTAGAAAAGCGGACGCCAATTTTAAAATCTTGCCGTGGGAAAAAAAGCTGAAAAACTTTTGATTCTTGTTGGTGTGACGGTAAAGAGAGTGACACGCTGCTGTCAGTAGATAGTTTAGCTCTTCCATGAATGTTTCTATTGTTAATCTGCTTCGGCTCTTTCCGTAGGTAAACATGCGAAGGTGGCAGTCAGCATCTGCTCGCATATTTTGCTTACACATTCATAAAGTTGTCATAGTGATTTATTTTGATTCTGTAAATAAATGATTTCGTGTAATATTAGATCAAATCAAATTCACTGTGTCACGTTTGTCTTATTGTGTGGTCTCATTGTTACAAATGACTCGTTCCAGTTTTAAAGAGGCTTTAGAAAACAAACTTGGTTAGTTTTCAACCAAACTGCTTGGTTACTGTTGGACTTTCCACGCTGGGTTAATCTGACGGAGCAATGTAGGTTGCTTATTTAACTCAGCATGACATGTTCATTTTCCATTGTAAATGCTGACTCATAATAACTACACTGCAGGGTTAATTCTACCATGTAAATTGGTTAAAACGTGGATTACCAAAGTGCAGCCCAGGGGCCAATGGCAACCCTTCATAGCATTTAACGCTGCTCTCTCAATTATAGCGTTAAACACGCACGCTGGCTTTTAATAAAGGATTTAACAGAATATATTACATGACATCACAGTTCAGATGAGACCTGGCACACGTTTTTTACCACATTCTGCTGTCATGAGAAATGTTCTTCAAATAAAGGAAAGCTGATGAGTCGGCACAGAAATGACAAACACCATCATGAGCCATCTTCACAGAAAAGACAAAATAAAAATACTTGCTTTGTCACACAGTGAACAGGACATTACATGTCCTAACCTAAAGCGTAATAAAACTGTGTGAAACTCGGGCTCTCCGGTTTTTAGTGTTCTGAGCTTTCAGGTTAAGTGTGACTTTTAAATAGTTCGTTTTACATCCACGCCACACCTTAATGAGCTCTAATGTGAAGCCTGAAACTGCTGCAGAACGTTGGTTTGACGTTACACGCACAGCGACTTTCCTTTAATCATTTATGTTCAGATATCTTTACAATTTRCACACACACTGTWACACACRGCGATAAGACATGCTGAAAACATTCAGAGCTGGGAAAGGTTGGTCATGTTTTGATTTTCTGCAGTAAATTACGTGACTTCCTGTTGAGTTTTAGCGCCGTTGTTGGTTGATTTTGTTGTTTTATTCGCAGCAGGAAAACGTGGACACACTCAGGCAGTGAAAAAACTCTGTGCACTTTAATGTAATGTTTTTTTTTTGTGTACCTTATTGTAAAGTGTTRCCATGTTTGTCTGCAAACGTAAAGTAAGAAAGGTTTTTGCATAAAAGGAATGTTCAACACGTGAAACAGTTTGAACTTACCTTGTAAGCCCTCGGTAATTAAYGACTGTTAAGTGAACAAACCTATTTTTATGACAAACTGTTACAGTTTTCACTTCAACGTGTCGAAAGCGTTTGCATTTGAATCAACGCTTCAATTAAAACAGGAGAATGTTGAGAATAGAACTGAAACATTGTCGTGAGTTTAGACTGTTTTTATTTTCTTTCTTGCTGCATGACTATGAGAATGACGCCCCCTGCCACGCTGCTGTCCACACATACCTCAGCGTGACTTCTGTGAGCAATACATGACTAATTGTTGCTCAGATGGTTTGATTACTTTCACATATGTGGAGAGCGTGGGGTTTGAACGGAGGTGGGCTCCGGTGGGCTCAGGCATGTGTCACTTGGTTTCCAGCGTATTGATGCTGACTTCCTGTTCTGATTGCTGCTGCRTGTTGCAGAGCTCTGCTATGGGATGAATCTTGTGCCAGCAGGAATCGAATTTGAATTTCTGAATTTGAAACTGAATGCATTGGTTTGAAAATGAATTTCACTAAATTGAAATTGAATTAATTTGCTTTGAAACTGTATTTTGG
>NW_013952527.1:1051443-1053303 GCF_001266775.1 Austrofundulus limnaeus | reverse complement strand
TGAAACATAAATCTGTGGATCTGTGTTTGATTACTCTGCCTGGCTTTCTCAAGGACCAGGATGTGACACAAAAATCTGAATTATGGAACTGAAATTGAAAGTAATCAAACTGAATTTTTTAACAAACCAAGAYATAGTTTCAAAGCAAATTAATTCAGTTTCAAACCATTAAATTCAGTTTCARTTTAGTAAAATTCATTTTCAAACCAACACATTTAATTTCAAATTCAGAAATTCAAATTCATTTCCTGCTGGCACAAGATTTATCCCATACTCTGCGTCGTTGCACTGATGCACGGCTCCTCTCCTCTGTCTCCTGCTCCCACATGGTTTGTGTTGTGCATACCCCGCTTCCCCCCCCACCACCACCACCTTACATTACCCTCCTTGTTCAGTCTTCACTGTCATCGCTATCATCCTTCGGCCGACATTAATTTCTCTTGTTCACTTTTCAGCGTAATCCCTTTTGGCTCCTCTACCCCTTCACCCTTCTGTCCCCCCTGCATTAATATCCCCTTTCTGCTGTAACTCCAGTCTTTTTCAGACATCCTTGTTCCTCTGTGTCCTTTCCTCCTTCCACCACCTGTCTTTGTCAGTGAGCGGTTGCATTGTTCGCCGGGCGAAGTCAAGTCGCTGCTGTTATGAATGACGATGGCTCTGCTTGCTTTGCTGGGTTGTTGTGACCTGGTAAGGAGCAGATGCCTGTTTTTCTCACCACAAACTGCTCTGATGGTGGATGCATCTGTAGCTTTGCCTGCACGTGTGTGTGTGCATGAGTGTGTGTGTGAAAGTGTTTGTGTGCAGGATCTTAGGCGGGCAGGGAGACAACAGGTTCTGGCTGCAGTCCTAAATCGGAGCATTTGGAACCTGGCTGAGGGGATATGAGGGTTAGGAAGATCCACAGCAGCCCCTGCAGGAGGTTTTCAGAAACTAGAAATTAGGTTTGAGCATTAATAAAAAAAAAATATTTAAAAAAATAAACAAAAATAACAAGAATGAGTGGAGGCAGGAAGGAAACTATCATTAATCTGATCATGCAAATCTACATTTAAGGAGTGAAATCAACCATCAAGTGAAGAATGCTCAGCATCTTCTTTTAATGTCACCAAATCACGAGTCACAAATAAAAATCCTCTCACTCTAAGTGCTTGAACAAAATATTTTAGTTTCTTTAAGATTACCTTCGGGCATAAAATACCATAAAATGCCTTAAAAAGTACACACAAATTGAAGTACTGCTTTTGAACCCTTTAGAGTAAATTCACAAGCTTGGTCTCTTTTTAAAGCTAATAATCTGATTTTTAACTTCAGCAGTCATATTCTTTGTAACTGTAACTAGTATTTAGTATATTAAAGTAAAATACACAAAAATCAAGATATTTTTTTCCTTAAATTTTTATTTTTTATTTGTAAAGTTTCACAGAATATGAAGGGAATGAGATATTATCGAACTAATTTTGCTGCGCTAAAATATTAATTCCCAACTATTACCAGTTCAAATTTGGTAACAGTAGCAGAAAATAGGAATATCTGAGACATAGTACAATCCAGCATGTCTCATTTGCATATTTGTACACCTGTACAATATGTCCAAACTGTACACTTTGTCTAGAAATTACTCGAGTTAACTCTGATTAATTTTAGTGCTGCATGGGCATAGATTAAAATTTTAATCGTGATAAAATTTTCAATCACTTTACTTTGGCTGAATGTGTAGGTTTGTATATTGCAATGCACTCAGTGCCAGGTATTTGTAAATGAGAAGTGGTTCTCAAACTGTTTACCCGGATAAATAAAGGTTAAATAAATAAAACAAATTAAAAAAATATCCATTGTAACACATTATGTACAGTTTATTTC
>NW_013952527.1:1047699-1049942 GCF_001266775.1 Austrofundulus limnaeus | reverse complement strand
TTTTTGGCTGATATAAGGTTTTAAAACTTGGTTAGATGGACAGTTTTTGCAGTGTATTATTTCAGGTTGTCTTATTTTGTCTTCAGCGGTCTWTTTCTGCTCCCTACCTGTCTCACAAACACAAAAAGAGATGCAATCTCCTTTAAGCCCACACACACACAGGTCTGTAATTTGCTCACATCTGCATCTTTTACATCCTCAAATAGAGATGGAGGTTTGCCCCCCGCCCGCTCGCCCCCAACATCAGTCGTCTCTGATGAGAGCAGAGTCTGAGGGAGATGAAATGAAGTGTTAGGGAGAGTTTTCACGGAAATGAAGCTGCTCTTAAAAGACCCCCGCAGGCTTCTGCTGGGCAGCTTTGCCTTCTGTTGCATCACGCCTGGCAGACAGTGAGGGTCCCCGGGTTAGGGACCGCCCGAGCCAGATGGGAGAAAGTGGGAGAGGTGGGAGGAAGAGTGGGGCTCTGCAGTAAGCTTTTCCAAGCACCTTTGTGGAGTTGCCATGTTTTCAGATTCTCTCTCCTTTAAGGGGATTTTCTTTCCTCCTTTCCCCTCTGTCTGTCTGTCTGTGTCCCCATTTCTTCTTCTCTTTTTTAAATATATTTATTTCAGGATGTTATTTTTTCCTTGTATGCCTCAGTTTCTTCAGGCACTGTGACACTTTTTTTAATCATGCCAAGTTTTTGAGCCAGGGCTTTGTCTCTCACTGCCCCCCTCTCCTCTGCGTTCGAATCCTCTCTTCTCGTTTTTTTTATTTTTACTACCCCCTCAGAACTTTTCTCCCTTGGCATTATTCATTTGCACTGACCCCTTCCTCCTGTTAGCCCAATTCCACTCATCGTTTTGCCTCTCGTCTGTTCTACAGCCTCTTCTTCCTGCATCCACATCCCTTTGATCAGCAGCCAGTGTGCAGTTTCTTTTCCCTCTCGAACTCTTCTTTCTTTCACGGCCTTCTGCCATCTTCTTTTCCCCTCTCAGCTTGTTAAAAWGCAGTATTGATCTTTATTTTGCTTTTGGGATCTTGAATTAATACTGTAATTATTCCCCCCTTTTTTTTCTTTTGCCTATAAAACGTTTTTAAAKTCAAATTAGTTGTGTTTATGATGGCATTTGTGTGTTCAATTAAACTGGTTAGACAATTTTTAGACTCAAAATGACCAATAGCAGATAAAACATTCTGTATTCTCCTTTGATAGAAGTTGGCACTGAGTTCTTGTACTCTGTGTTAGAATGTTTTTGGAGCTTTTCTCTTCTATAAAACAGTTCTTCCATCTGTTTGAGTGGATCTARGGTTTTAAAGGTGGTTTTAATAATTAAAAAAATGTTTACATCTTAAACAGCTGTATTTTTATGGTATCAAGCCTCAAAGTTTACAGTAGATGGACACATTAAACCTGAATAACATAGTTTTGTCTAAACAAAATAAAAAAATAAACAGTTTGAACAAAATAAAACTTATTATAACCCCAGCATGTCAAGCAAGGTTCATATTGTTTTCATTCAGTTTTTTTGTGCTTTTTGATAAATTGTATCACAGAAACAGTAGCAATGATCAAATTGAAATGAGGCAGGAATGTAGATGAGTCCGACCTTTTTTTTTTTCACTCTCGGAGGAGTAAGACACTTTTTCCTTCTCTCCTGCCCTCCCTTGTTTTCCCTGCTTCGCTGCTTGGAGCCTTCTCTACATTTTTCATCCGAAATAAGAAATCATGGATTTTTTTTTATTTTTATGGATTTGGTTAGCTGGTCTCTCAATAAAATTTTTGGAACAAAGTTTTGTCTTCTTCCATGGGATGTCAAAGATGGGACCTCTGTTCCGGATATACAGTATATCTGGACTTCAATCACTGGATTCTACAGACTGGCCTGGTGGTCTCCTGGTGTTCTACAAAACAACGTCAGTGGCTGTTCATCCCCTGGCTGACTGACCAATTTGATGGATGGCCGTATTCTATCAGAACTCGGACATTTTGCCTTGAGCGAGCTGTGCTCTGTCTGCAAATGGTTCTATTGAGGGTCGCGGGCTGGCTGTGGTCCCTGGACTTTGCTGGCCAGATAGAATTGATCTTGGAGGAAGCTTATAGATTCAGGCTTGGTGGATTTTGTCCACACCATTTGCCTGATTGGGATCACCAACCTTAAGTTGCACCAGCGGGAACTCTAAAGCAGATGGAAAATTGTGTCGTCTGCCTGTCTCTTCTGTTCCCAAAACAACTGATTAAAGAATCTGGATCTCCCCGACAA
>NW_013952527.1:1045658-1047060 GCF_001266775.1 Austrofundulus limnaeus | reverse complement strand
CCTTACCTTACCTTACCTTACCTTACCTTACCTTACCTTACCTTACCTTACCTTACCTTACCTTACCTTATCTTACCTTATCTTACTTTATCTTATCTTTACCTTACCTTACCTTACCTTACCTTATCTTATCTTATCTTATCTTATCTTATCTTATCTTATCTTATCTTATCTTACCTTATCTTACCTTGTCTTATCCATCTTACCTTACCTTACCTTACCTTATCTTACCTTATCTTACTTTATCTTATCTTACTTTATCTTATCTTACTTTATCTTATCTTACTTTATCTTATCTTTACCTTACCTTACCTTACCTTACCTTACCTTACCTTACCTTACCTTACCTTACCTTTACCTATCTTACCTTACCTTAGCTTATCTTATCTTATCTTATCTTACACTGCACCACTAAACAATTTTACGATAGACCCCATATTTGAGGAGGGGGCTCCTTCTGAACAGGGGGTGTCTGGACATACAAAATTCTTATAACTGAAACCTAGTCATCATAGGAGCTTCAGATTTTTGTTGTTGTTAAGCTTTTATTGTTTGTTTGTTTTTGGTTGTTTAACTCTGATGAAGCGCTATCCATTGGGCCCACCAATGAGCTCCCCCACCCCCTGGACCCCCACCCCATCTGAAAAGGGAGTGCCTGGACATAAATGCTTATAACTCAGAAACTGTTCAACATAAGAGCTTCAGATTTTTGTTGTTTAACTCCGATGAAGGGCTATCAATCCAACCCACCAATCAACCCTCCCAGCCCCTCTAGACCCCCACTTAGAACAATAAATCTGTTCTGGTGAGTTGGTGCATAGGTGCTTTGCGTACCTTTGGGGGTCATATATGCTACCACTATGCAGTATCTAGTTTACATGATATATTTGCACAGACAGATGCTTGTTTCAGGGATAATATTTCTGATAAGTCCTGTGAGGACAGTAGCTTCTGATATTCCAACCAGCTGGAACTCCTTCCCACACATCACCAAATTATCAGCATTTTTTTTTCATTTAATCAGAGTGTGCGTTGCATCTACGTGGCAACAATTTGTCCGCAGCCTCTCAAAGCCACAAATATCGCCCACCCAGGAATGGTGGGCGATATTTTTTTCAACYGAATAATCACATTTGTTATTCCAACAGTGTAGCTGCGGAAAATCAATATGAAATCAAATGAATATCTCTTTTCCATCACCCCACCCAAACCCTGAAAGCGAACACTGAGACTCAGCCCTCCAGTGCCATCAGTCATCTGAAAAATCTCGACTTGCTCTGCTGCCAACAAACCATGTGGGGATATGAATGAGTAATGTTCCTCTGTACCTTAACAGCTATTTTCCTGAGTGCCCTTGAGCAAGTAACTTAACCTCCCACTGCTCCAGTGGAGCAACAAGAGG
>NW_013952527.1:1041811-1045518 GCF_001266775.1 Austrofundulus limnaeus | reverse complement strand
CACACACACACACACACACACACACACACACACACACACACACACACACACAAGTGTCAAAGATTTTATTTTTCTGCTTGAGGGCAATGTAAAAATGAATACGGATACATTTATTTTCATATTTTAAAGTAAAACATGACAATTAGAAATGAACAAAACACAAGGACACTGTACTTTTTATTATTTTAAATAGAAATGTGTTTAAAAGTATGAAAATAATTAYTTTGTCTTTATTTTTATTGCTGTATGAACAACACTCTGTCAGAAAAAGTTTTGGACACTTTTTCCTGCCTATCATATTTATCTCCCACCGCAGGAAGGTGGCAATAATGTTTTTATCTATCTGTATGTGTCTTAGTGGATCTGTCAGTAAAATATCCCATGAACCACAAGGCAAGTTCTAATATTACATTCAGAATATGTTCATTGGACTTGCATCAACAGCTAGTTAACATTTGGAGCCAACCTAATTCAAAATGGCTGCCACATCCAACTGAGCTAAAAACACTCAAATGTTGTTTTTTTTTTTTTTTTGTCAAATTTAATGATATTGAACTAAAATGGTATGTGGTGGAAACTTAAGGTTATTTATGAAGTGAGACTGCACATAATTACTTTTAAAGTTTGATTAAAATTGCAACAAATGTCATTTCTCAAAGATTATTTTTGCTTAAAACTTATGGTCCCAGTATTCTGCAATGGTTCACCAAAACCACCTGATCTGGGTTTAGATCAGTTGTGGAAGTTAGAGCATCTAAAGCATCTCTAGTCCTCTGCTTTATGGTCAAACTACTTTTTCAGAGCTTGTCACTATGTTTCAGATATTTTACTTCCATAAAGAATTCCTTGTCAGGTTGTGTACAACTACAGTCAGTGCTAATTCAACATATCCAAATTACTTTTTTATTATTTTTTTGTGGGTTCTGTTTTAATTTAACTATCAGTATCTCAAACCTTAAAGATGGACATCAACTTGTCTCCACAAGGTTCCCAGCTCAGAATAAGTTGATGTTAAGGTAAAATGGGAGGGCATGGCATGAAATAACCAACCAGAACCAGGAAGCAGAATTTGAAAAGGTATAAAAAAGCGCAGCCAGTGTGATTGTTCAAGAAGCTACATAACGCACACATTTCTTTTTTGTGCAGTAAATATATTTTATGTTTTTTAATTTTTATTATTTATTTTTGCCTTTTTAAGTTTTGCTTTTAGACATAAAAGTCTAGTTATTTGTCTCGTTGTCTCTCCACCACATAGTAAAGTCTTGACATTTGTAGCAGTAGTAAATAACCTTTGACCTCACTAACAGAAACTGTAAAAGAGCCTTCAGTAAGCATGTTCTTGTGTTGTTTATGTTGTAAAGACCTCTCAGGATTTATGACAGAGGAAGGTCATTTCAGCAGGTTAGATCCAGGATCTTTGCATGAGTCACATCTCCTCACCACAGGTGAGGGTTGCAACATAAAATAGATCAGGACATTTAGAGCTTTGCTTTTTAGCTCAGCTGTTTCACCATGACAGACTGAACCACTGCCTTCGTTACTGCAGACAAAGCCTCGATCCTTTGATGCATCTCCAGCTCCATCCTTTTCTCACCCCCGTGCGACTCGAGCGAGAATAAGAACCCCCGTAAACATTCTGAAGTCTCCTTGGCGAAATCAGTTCACCATAGCTGCCATAAGTCGCAGCCCAGTGAGATCCCACCTATAAGTGACTGCCAGTAATTACTGTAAATGCACGAGTATCTGTCACCTGAACAGTTTTGCATTTTGCTGAAAATGTTGAATAGTATYTTAACTAGAAGAATAAATTTCTGGCATCTGCCCAGATTTGTGAATCTTAAAAAGATTTATTTTTGGATTCACACTCTGGGTTTTTTATATATACTGTATATATATTACCATAATTTGACTTCCTTTCCTCTCTTGCTCATCTCTCTTCCTTATTTTTCTCCCCCCCTGCAGTGCAACAATGACTATGCCCCAGTGTGTGGCTCCAACAATAAGAACTATCAGAACGAGTGTTTCCTCCGCAGAGATGCCTGCAAGCAGCAGTCTGAAGTCCTCATTATGTCAGAAGGACACTGTCCTGCTGGTATGTATGTTTACATCTCTAAAGCACAGACACATTAATAAGTCAAACCTGCTGGGGAGCTTGATGCTGACACGCTGGTGCAGCAAACACTGAACAAATGCACAAACAAACTTGTTTGGACAGAAAAATAATAAAAGGAAGGAGGCTACACTCCTGCTACCTCTGCATGAAAGCAGCTAATTGTGTATGGAAAGCTAAGCTGCAAAAACTGAAATCCAATTTTAACTCTGTAATATTAAGACTTGCATGTTCAACTCTTCACAATATAATTATGCTTCCAAGAGCTGGGATTCAGTGGTTATAGATCATTGCTTTCCTTTGATGAAAGTACAGCTGTGTGATAAGAAACATCTATAGGTGAAAGGCAAAGCCAGTTTRCAAAGTTTATTATAACYAGTTCAACAAAAGCACGGGGAAGCATCATTACAAAAGAACATGAATACAGTATATTTATGTAATAACTCACCTGTTAAACACATTAAAGCATCTTGTGTGGACCAATTCATCCTCTGTCATCGTCTTGAGAAAACAGCTCACACAGGGTGTGAATACACCTTGTGTGAGYTGTATTCTCAGGGTGTATTCACACAGGGTRTMTTCACACCAGCCCTGTTTAGTCCACTTTAATCAAACTCTAGTTCATTTGTCTAGAAGGTCAAGTGGACTAGAGACCAGTGTTGTAGTCAAGACCAATACTTTTAGGGTTTGGACCAAGTCTAGACGAAGGCCAAGGGAGGGCGAGACCGAGACAAGACCAAGAAACAAAAAATGTGTCCTAAAAGATGGAGTATTCTGTACACATGTACAGTGGGGGAAAAAACGTATTCAGTCTCTCAAAGTTRAGGTCCAGCTATGATGTCAATCACAGGCCTCTCTCATCTTTTTAAGTGGGAGAACTTGAACAATTAGTGGCTGACTAARTACTTTCTCCCCTCTGTAGCAAACTTAATACAGTGGGCAAAATAAGTATTGAACACGTCACCATTTTTCTCAGTAAATATATTACTTATTTGGGTGGCACGACGGCTCAGTGGTTAGCACCGACGCCTCACAGCAAGAAGGTCCTGGGTTCGATCCCCGGTTCGGACCTGGGGTCTTTCTGTGCGGAGTTTGCATGTTCTCCTCGTGCTTGCGTGGGTTTTCTCCGGGTACTCCGGTTTCCCCCACAACACAAAAACATGTACAATAGGTTGCCTTCAGGCCCAGGCCGCCCTTGAAAAAGAGATCTGAGATCTCAATGGGATTTGCCTSGTAAAATAACAGTAAAATAAAAAATAAAAATTACTAGAGGTGCTAATGACATGAAATTTCCATCAGTTGTTGGTAACAACCCAAGTGATCCATACATACAAAGAAATCAAACCATAAATGTCCAGAAATGAAGTTATTTGTAATAATGTGGAATGGCACAGGGAAAAAGTATTGAACACATGAAGAAAGGGAGGTGTAAAAATTTACTGTTATTTTTACCAGGCAAATCCCATTGAGATCTCAGATCTCTTTTTCAAGGGCGGCCTGGGCCTGAAGGCAACCTATTGTACATGTTTTTGTGTTGTGGGGGAAACCGGAGTACCCGGAGAAAACCCACGCAAGCACGAGGAGAACATGCAAACTC
>NW_013952527.1:1030376-1040687 GCF_001266775.1 Austrofundulus limnaeus | reverse complement strand
TGACTTGTTCAATACTTATTTTACCTGCCGTATATAGAGCTAATATTGACAAAATCTTTGTGTGAGGGCAGAAGAAAGAATTTTGCTACAGAGGCAGATTGTTAACATTAGTGACGATAACAGTTCAACATTTTCCCCACCATTTCTGAAAGTGAAACACTGCTGAATGTACAAGTTGCTGTACACTTTCTCCTGGTTGTTGTTGTTTTACAATGATATTTTTTTATGAATAATGTAGCCAAGTTTTTTACTTAAAATTTTGAAGACATCTTTTACCGCTCCCAGAGAACCACTGTTCACTTTCCTGTAGTGCTGCGTGCGAGTGAAGAGAGTGGGGATGGGTGACAGCCGGTAACAAAAATGCATAAATAGAAAATAAGTCAGGTTTGGATTTGAATCAGTAGCTACATTTTAAATCCAATGAAAATAAGAATTTTAACTAATAAATTGTACAATAGTTTTGTGATATTTCCACAGCTGTGGTCTTGACTGGTCTTGAAATAAAATTCCGAGTCCTCAATGTCCGAGACCGAGACAAGACCGAGTACAAATGCTGTCGAGTCCGAGACAAGACCAAGACCATCAAAAAGTGGTCTTGAGACCGGTCTTAAGACCAAGACYGGTTTCAAGTACTACAACACTACTAGAGACCGCTCCAAAATGAGGAAGTGGACTATAAAGCAGAGCATTCTGAGTAATAACAGTAATAAAGTTACTCATAATTTGTAAATAATTTGTCGGATGTCTGTTTAAGGTGGACATCACTGCTGTGAAGTTGGACGCTCCTACTCGTTGGAGCCGTGTCAATCGCGTTGTATAAAAAACAACATTCTCCATGGTTCTGCCTCATCTTCCTCTCATGCTGAGCTCATTTGTTTGGCACATTTGCTAAAAAAAAAATCAAAACCACAAAAATCTGATGTCACTCCATGTTTGTTTACAAAGGAAGTTGCGCTCAGTGTCCTCTGAGGTTTTGGTGTCGTTTTCTTCAGTGGTTCTTGGTGCAGCGCCCCCACAGGTGTGTGTGTGTGTGTGTGGGGGGGGGGGGCAGGTTGTTCACAGGGTTTAGTTTGGTTGACAATGTGCAGTGTGAATACGACCTTAGTGACAGCATCCTGCAGTCGAGTTAGGATCTGAGAAATTAGTCAGATCTGAAAGAATAGGTGTGAATAAGGTCAAATTAATTTTAAAAGAAACTTTTTTTCAAATATTTTACCTGATTTGACCCAAATTGGGACAGTTAACCGCTCAGAATGACAACAACCCAAACTACAATGCTAAAGCACCATTTCAGTGGTTTGTTTGTTTGCTTTTAGCTCATTTTTTTTCACCTTCACCTGGTAAAGACCATTTTAAACACATTGCAGAACCTTAAAATGAGATTCAAAAAGGTGTTAAAGATGTTTCAGCCTTTTAATATTTAGCTGCTTTCTTTCTTGAAGGACACCAAAGAAATGTGTTTAAATACAGTATTTCACTTTTGGTGAACAATGATTTGTTTTTTATTAGTTGTTAAAGTCAGGGGATGCTTTATTTGTTGATGATTATTTTTCTATCAGCCTTTCTGAGTATTCATTGTTGTTTTATGTGTTTGTTTCATTAATGCCAACCTAATGTTTTCATTTTTCCATCGGCTTTTACAAAACAGGATTTTATATAGTTATCAGTTCTAATTGGACTCACCGGTTGCTGCTATAGTTGGGTGTTTAAGCTGCTGAGTGGGTGTCATCAGTTAGAAAAGGTCAGGCACTTCATTAGCCCTGTTGTGAAGAGCAGTGGCACTGCAGGAAGAATGTAGAGCTATTTTTCTTCACACTTCTTTATCAGCGTTTCCCAATTCTGGTCTTCAGAACCCCGTGCATTGCATGTTTTAGATGTTATCCCGTTTATTATGTTCCTTTCAAATGAGGGTGTTATCTTGATCTATAGTGGTGACCCATTCTTTTCAGTGAGGTGTGTTGGAAGAGTGTAACCTCTAAAACACTCTGGGCAGAGAGTCAGAAGGACCGGAACCAGGGAAAACACTTGTCTGCAGTCTGATCACGGATAAAAGATTCTTGTTGGTGTAGAATCTCGATTGAACCGCCAACAGAAAGCAACAATGAAAATAAGATCMACAGAAATTCCTGATATCTCTAACACAGTGACCAATACACAGTCATGTTATCAGTTGTGTATTCTGTCACAAATACATTTTTTATCACCTCTGGGCAAAAGGTGAAGGTGGGAGATAGTGTTTTTACCTGTGTGCATTTGTACATGTGAATGGAATCAGACATCTACAGCTGGYTACCATCACAAGTATTCAACRTCAAACACATAAACAGTTATTTTACCGATATTGAACATTATTTTCATGGTTTGACCCAAATGTCGTTTCTCAAATTACGATGAATTAAGTCTTATTTTCTGACATGAGAATGGGTGATTCCTTAAAACGTTAAATATGTTCATATTTTAAAAAAAAGCTCACTGAAGAGCATGTTTCTGTGTACACAGTAGGGCTGTGTATTGGCAAGAATTTGGTGATATGATCATGGCACAGGGGTCACAATGTGATATATCGCGATATATCGGCTGTGTTTCAATTCATGGATTGCAACCGATTCAGACCGCCCTTGATACCCCCCTGAGGTTGTGTCATAGCCGGGCCCAACGCCGTTAAAAAGCAACCCGTGGTTCTTCACTCAGAAAATGATAAGGAGCTGATGACATCAATAGCTGCATTTCCATTGACCATGAAAATGCGCAAATTAGAATTTCGAGACTAAATTTGCACAATGGAAACACGTCAATTTAGAAAAAAAAACACGTTTTTCGACAAAAATGTTTTTTGCGCTAGGATGAGGTGGTTTTTCAGCCGTATCGAAATTGGTGTTTTTCGCAAAACTGCAATGGAGACACTTTTTTCGCATCACAGGAGTCACGTGATCAACAACCGGCTGTTTCTACTGGTGAAAAAGATGACGACGAAGATAACAGGAAGTAGAAGTAGTTGTAATATTACAGAAGTAGTAAAGGAAAGTAGTAAACTCACCAACTACAATTTCCCAAAAACACAGCATATGTAGCCGCTCCCAAGTAGGGACTTGTCTCTGGAAAGCCTCGATAAAAGACGYCGACGTCTCCTCTGATGATGAGYGCTWGTGTCGTGGTAGCAACATGCTATGTGTTTACATCCATCACCGCCTTGTTTGTAATGACTTATCATGAGAACAAATGTATTCACGTGACTTTAACAGCATTTCTTACTTAATGGAAACACAGAAGATGTAAATTGTTTTTTTCGACATTATCAGAAAATCAACAAAGTTTTGCACACATTTGCAATGGAAACACAGCTAGTGAGCGACTGCAGGATTAATCAACAGATTTATTACTGAGGGAATATTAAAACTACACAAAAAAACAACATTGTAGTTTCAAAAATATTTACTCACAGAATTGCTAAAATGAGTTAATCCTGTTTTTCTTTTCACATGAGGAAGCATAATTAACAGATTTAACACCAAGAAAATATTAAAGATAACACAGAACAGCAACTTTGAAGTTTTTTTTAAACATATTGAACCGTAGCATCGTCCATGACGTGAGGGAGCTTAAAGGCGGACCGGTCTGCGCGGCAATTTTAAGGTCTTGTGAAAGAGACTTACATTTTGGGGGGTTTTGTYAGCCACATGAGTAGGCGCCCATGGATTGGGACAGCCTAAGGCGCAGGGCAGTGACGTAAGCGGCCGATAAATGTGCCYCACGTTGGTTGCAACACATAAAATTTGATGCTGTAGCGATGTGATATATCACCATTGTTCCCCATAAAAGAGTCTAATTTTAAAAAGCTCAGTATGAAGAGCACACCATGTGTTACATGTATCAAATTTATTACATTCAATTTATTTATGCAATTAGAAGAAAACTGAACACTGAGAACTGCATTTGTTTTTCACATTTCTTCTTACATTTATCCATCAAGCCTTAATTAAAAATCAATACAGCAATATTGAGATCAGTACAGTATCAGGAAAGGAAAAATGATATTTCCACCCAATTACACTGTAGTATATCTGCATTGTTTTGTTAATCTTCCCTACATAGCAAAATATATGGGATAAATCTTGTGCCAACAGAAAGTGAATTTGAATAGCTCAGATTGAGTCTGAATGTGAAAAATTTGAAATTGAATCCACTGGTTTGAAAATAAATTTCACTAAATTGAAACTGAATATAAAGTTTAGAATCTGAATTAATTTGCTTTGAAACTGTATTTTGGTTTATTAAAAATTCAGTTTGACTACTTTTACTTTCTGTTCCAAAATTCTGATTTTTGTGTCACATCCTGGTCCTTGAGAAAGCCAGGCAGAGTAATCAAACACAGATCCACAGATTTATGTTTCACTTTGGTGAAGTTTCCCTTCTGTATGTAATAGAGTTGATGCAATCCACTGTAAAAGTGACAAAAACAGACAAAGTTATTTTATTACAGTGATTAATTTGACCTATAGAAAATATTACATTTACATCCTGTCTTGGATCAATCAGCAGCAGTGTCTGATCAATATGTGATCCATGATGTGATGTAAATGTAACATTTTTTTTACATATAGGTAAAATTAATAAATCTGCGGATCTGTATTTGATTACTGTGCCTGGCTTTCTCAAGGACCAGGATGTGTGACACAAAAATCTGAATTTTGGAACAGAAAGTGAAAGTAGTCAAACTGAATTTTTAATAAACCAAAAAACAGTTTCAAAGCAAATTAATTCAGATACAAAACTTTAAATTCATTTTCAATTCAGTGAAATTTATTTTCCAGCCAATCAATTCAATTTCAAATGATACACATTCCGATTCAATCTGAGCAATTCTAATTCAGTTCCTGCTGGCACAACATTTATGCCATAAGAATATCTGTACACAAATAAAAGCAGTTTATTTTTTCCTTTATGCTTTTTATTTTTGGTTTGGCTGGTCTTATGTGCTTAGATGACAAATTTAAAGGATAAATCTTTCTTAACTAAAAAAAAAGTGACGCCCACGGAGTAATTTACCAATTACTGAGTCACAGTCTGAATAATGTGCTGGCGTAAATCCACTGGCAAGGTGATGCTTGCAGTTAATTTTTTTTAAGCTTCTGTGAATCACTGCTTAAGCCAGTATAGAAAGACGTTGAACAGCCACTGACTCAGTTCGCCTCACTAAGAAGCTGCCGGCTGAAGTCTATTAAAGGTCCCCTTGAATGGACCCAGCTCCGAGCGGAGAACCACGTGGCGCTGCTGGTGGAAACAGTACCAGCGTAACAGCAGCATGTGTGTGTGTGTGTGTGTGTGCTGAAAAACAAGTGTATGCGCGGTCACATGAAACATCCAGCCTCTCTTTAAATTGCTTGTTTGTTGGTCGTGTCCCATTGAAGACATGTGATGAGAGTAAATCAGTGTGTGTGACATGAATTTCGGAGCTGTTTGCAGAAACATAAAGAGCCCTTTCTTTCATGCAACAAGCAGCACTTTCGAGAACATAATTCAAGAGTCGCATAAGGACGTTGTTTTGGTGCAGATGATGGAGAATTCGGAGAAAACTTTAGTACACGGTTTATTTTGAGAAAAAAATCAGACCAAAGTCTCAAACAAACATGTAGTCTGTAGGAATGAATGGTGACAGTTTGACTTTTTTTAGAACTTGTTCAAAAATAAATTGCATTTCCTGCCTCTAACACATTAACCAATTAGGTCTAACACATTTTACCAGCCTTCTCAAATGACGTCAAGCATTAGTGACGTTTCTTGTTGCTTTCAGATAATAAAGAAGAACTGAAGAGATGACAATTATTGGGGGAGACTGGGAACGGTTGCAACACTTTTTGCATTTGACTCTGTTGGTTTTAATTAGACAAATCAAATTTTAATACATTAAACTTACATCTGTCTGTTAATAGTCAAAACCATTTATAGATGATTAAAGCGTGTACTTTCTTCACTATTTGCATTTGACAAAGAAAAGTCAGATGTTGCAACTGACCCCAGGACGAGGRACAGTTGCAACATTGTTTATTATTAATACAATATATTTCACTGTAAATAAAAGTTTTATTATTTTTATATTTATATTATGGCTAAATTAATAAAAACTGTAAGCTAAAATGATTTTACAGTGTTATTTATTTATTCTTTTTTGATCAAATGATGAATGTAGATTAGCCTTGATGAGTCGACCTTATTATGTCAAAGACTCTAATTGATATAAAATACAGTTGACTTTTAGAGACAAGGATAACAGAACAATTTGTGAGACAATTAACTTTAGTTTTGTCTRTTGTCACTGTACGCCTACATTATGTAACATTTACATTGAAAACCATTGTTGAAAACAACAACTGTAGAAAATACATCTGAAACACTTTTATGTTTTAAACTATAAAATTTGTCATGAATACCCAATACTCTTTAGGTGCAAACTTAATTTCAACATCTTAATATCATCTGTATGTGCTCTGTTTTTATATGGATTTATCATATGGGACAGTTGTTACAACTGTCCCCCTTCCTGTCAGCCATGATAAAACCTCATGCGTTAGCTAAATAAGCTCATCTGGATACACGTTAACTAGATTAGTTTAAAGTCAACATATCACTTGTTTAAACCATATACGTTTGAGCTGGATCACAAAAACAGTGACAACAGTTTAACAAAAATAAAGCTGGGCAAAAAAAAAAAATAGTTTGGTTCCTCAAAAACTGTTTTTTTCAAATAAATCCTGGAGCAGTTTTTGAATCTGTTTACTTTTTCTTTGCAAGGTGGGACATCTAACTGAGCATGTACAGTGTGAGTGTCATCACTCTGTTTCTGTTTGGAGAAAAATGACGTGTTGCTACTGTCCCTTGTTGCTACTGTCCCCGGTCTCCCCTAATCTGTAAAGTATAAAACATAGAAAACCCAAAAGTCCTAGCTCTCATGTCCTGAATGAGCTGAAACATGTTAAATATAAATACTAAAATGGCACAGAAGTTGCAGTAGTATTTAGGCAGCAAATAAATAAAAACAGAAGTTTCAAATAAGAGAAAAACAATAGTGTGCATGCTGAACCAGCACTGACACAATCCGAGCTGACGCGCTGCTCTGGCAGGTGTTGTGAAGGCGTTCCTGATGCCAGAGTCCAAACAAACTCATCGCTTCATCACTGAGACGCCTCTGCCCGTGTAGGAGCCCACATATATACCTGTTACACATGAGCTGTGATGGGCAGCTACGCCTGCAACGTTTCACCACCTCCCTCTTTAGCACCTTTCATTGCCCAATTACTCGTTGAATTAGCATAAAATGTGTGAAAACTGTTCGAAATGTTAATCCTGGCTGCGTGAGTGAGCGCCACTGTTTTACTGCATGTTCTCTGGCACAAAACAGATTTTTTTAAATTTCCTCTTGGTTTGTTCAGACTCTGGTTGTCCRCGTTCCAAAATCCCATCAGCAAGAAGTGTGCGCAGTAAAACGGACGAGTGTCAGCTCGTCTGTGTCCAATCCTTTTACTGAGGTGACTGATTGGATGAAACAAACCTCATAAAAAAAATGATAAAAGTGAACTCTGTTGGATATTTTGACAAAGATTTGKTGCCTAMAGGTTCTGTCACACTATGTTTATTATGACAACTTACTTATGAAAATGTTAACAGCTATTAATTTGATCAAATTGTTATCATTACAGTATATCAGGGGCGGTTCTAGGGGCGGGGCCACAGGGGCATTGGCCCCTGCTGAAATCTGATTGGCCCCCTGAAGTGCCCCTGTCCTGTCACTCATCTGTCCTTTGCCTGAGAGCAATGATGCTGGGTGAAGTTCCATGTTCAAACACTAGAGGCGCTAATGAGTCAAACAGTAAAGTCCAGCATGAATCAAACTCACAGCAGTTTTCTTCTCTTTAAAAGACTTGAACAATTTCGCAAAAATATATCTTTCAACTGGCCAACAATGGCTTCATTTTCTCACATGCTTTGAGATTATTTTATCCATGTACAGTGAAAATGCATGTAAAATTGATACGGAAGCTTTTTTAATAACTTTACATTACAATTGTTGGAACAAATGTGACCGGTTAAATGTATACACCTTACCAAAACCGAAGATTTATGTGCAAGGATGTTGAACAAATACTTGGCCCTTCTATGTGGCCCCTTGATGGCCCCTTACTCAGCAAAATCCTAGATCCGCCACTGCAGTATATAAAGTAGGAGTGCAGCAATCCATGTATCTGTATTGAACTGTCCAATGCAGTGCTTTTAAGTTTAATATACACTATGTATGGAACAACACAGAATTTTAACATTTATTTTATCAGCTTGTCTTCTGAAGATGCTCTGTGTTGAAGGATCAGTGGATCTGTGTTCAACTACTCCRCTTAGGCTGCATTGTTGAGCACAGATCCACTGAGAAACTTGTTTTAGCAACATTTAGTTCAAAAACTGTTCTTTTSAGGTTAAACAAATGCTCATAACTAATTTCAATAAATTACGAGAGCATGGATATTTCTATTTATTGTATCAAAAAATATGAACGATAGCCATGTGATGTGAGTATCAGTCACCTGGAGGCAGAACTTAAAAGCCTGAATTTTGCCTGAAACTCTCAGACTGAAGAAGTCTCTTGGAAGAGAGACGAAACGTTTCATTCAAGAAGAACCCGTCCAGAGGACCTATACAATTTTTTTTTTTCCTTTTGATTTTTTACCTGGATTACTGAGATGCATCAGGACATCAAAAAAATATGGATTTTGAGCTGAACCAAATTGTGAATTTTCTATACCGTTGCACCCCTAATATAAAGCTCCAAAAAGAGCTTCCAGTAGATTGTTTTTAAATTGCATCTTGAGATTTGACATCTTTAGTGTTGAACAAATTTTTCACAAGTTGACAAGTTATCTAGTGTGACAGGGCCTTTCCTCCCACAAATATGTTCCTCTCTGATTGACCTTATCATAATGTTTTTTATGTTTTCTAATCTCCTCCGTGAGACGCTCTTCAAATTTTGACCCCGTTTCATCCACAAATGATGCTGATTCTCAAATTTATCTGCTCTGTGTAGCGTCCAAACCAGTTGGATGTGGTGGTAACTCACGGGGCAGTTTATTGTGCAACATTGCAGACGTAAAAAGCTGATCTTTGCGTGAACATGTTCACTTCAAGTCGGTGGAGTGAAATATGTGAGGGTCTTAAAACGTTATATTGCAACAGAGCCTTAAGACTCATTTAATGTTTTTTCATTAAACGGTACTTAATGGAATGTCATAAAGATTTTTGAAAAATTATCTGTTTTATCTTTATATTATTGGTTATTATCTTCCTGAGTTAAAAAATTGTTGAGATATAAAAGTAGATAAAAGTGAATTGTTTATGATGAATGCGTACCTGCATTTCAGACTTGTTATGCATATTAGTAGATCTGGGAAATTACAATTAGTAGGTAATAGTTTGAAGTTGGAGTTTGCTCTAATTCTCACATTCAGTGTAAATGAACACGTTCAGGAGTGACCCGTCTTATGTCTGTTTACGACTGGCACCTGGTTATGGGGCGCCTGGTATCACTCCTTAGGTGCTTCTCATTCTGTCACCAAACTTCTAACAATCTGCCAAGGCCAGGAGAGCAGACGCTGGAGTCTGMTGTTCCTCCACACAGTAAACAAGCAGCCTGCTGAGGTGCCACTTTCATACTAAGTGATGACTCTGAGGCATACACGAACGTGATTGCCTTTTAGTTTTTGATTAGTAACCGCTACAGAAAAGAAAAGGGATGCCCTGGAGGCACGCATCTCAAAGCTTTTGTGACATTTAATAAAGTAGAAACCTTTAATGTATCCAAGAAAAAGTCAAATTTACACTTCTTTGTGTTCCAATTTATTTCACGTTTTATTAACTTGCAGCAACAGATGGGGAAGTGCAGATTTAAAAGTCAGCGAACAGACAAGCTCCAGCCAGTGAAACATAATTAGCACAGGACGGCGCGGCTGTCCTAACACAGCGAGAGCTACCACAGCACACCGAGGAACAGTTAAGCTTTAGCTTAGCCAAGCGAAACAAACCTCACAGGCTCTCCCCCAGAGGGGAGAATTACGCAAAGGCAACTTCTAGTGCGCCATTTTCTAATTCACTTTAAGGAAGTCGTTAAATGGAAAGGTGACTCGGGCTGTAAATGAGACGTTGTGAAAATGTTGACGTGTGTTTGATCTCTGTTGTGTTTGACTTCAGTGTCAAACGTTGCTGATGGAAGGTATGAGGTACCGTTTGTAAAGTTACACAGTCAAAAATTACCACCATTATTTTTGTTTTATT
>NW_013952527.1:1027925-1029413 GCF_001266775.1 Austrofundulus limnaeus | reverse complement strand
TTTTTTTCTTATAAAAGGCTAAATAAAACAAAAATATTGGTGGTAATTTTGGACTGTGTAACTTTACAAACAATACCTCATAGGAAGGAGCTTCTGTGGGTTTCAGTTCACTATGATGATGATGACGATGATGATGTCGTTTTAATCTTGTAATTTAGTGATCAATACTCTCTGTAAGAAAGAAAAGGCCTTGTCATTTTCAATTAGTTTAATCATCTCTCTGGATATTGTATTATTCTGCTGATAATTTAATACTTTATTGACTGAGGTTATGGATCACTAGAGATCCTATTGCCTGGCGATGTGAGGTCAGAGTTTAGCTTCATATAAAGGATTTTAAAGTTTGTGTTGTTATTAATGTTAGTTCAAACTTTTGTAAACACTTTAAAAAGTGCAAACTGCAAAAATGTGAACCTTCTTGCTCTGAGGTGATAATTCTCCCATCTGCACCGGCATGCCTAAAAACTTAAACAAGTCATGGTCTGAATGAAGGCCACAGGTCAGTATTTGCGTCTGCCTCGCAGAATCAAGCCGTCAGGTCAGTCAGATGGTAAAAACTCTCCCTGACTCCTGTCCTCTGCAGACCCCTGTGGTCACCAGATTAAAACTGAATGACCCGCTGAGGTGAGGCTTTGATGTAGCAACGTTTCAAATATGGGGATCACTTTGGGGGGAAAACAGATTCCTGCTTGGTTTTCAGTTTTGTAAATGGAAAAGCTAAGTGTAAAAAATGCGTAAAAAGTTTGAGGATTCTTTTTTCTTGTGTATGCAGCACATTTTCTGTGCCCACTGCAGCATTTCGGTTTCATCTTGATGCTTTATTCTTTCAATTCTTTGCTCCTTTTTGATCTCTCAGTTTGCAGTTTTGCTAATGAGCTAATGATGATTATTCTGAAAGGTTCAGCTTTAAAACTTTTGAATAACAGCCCCGTGTCATCTTCTCTGACCCCAACGCACAGTTCCACCATGAATCACAGATTTGAGCTTGACCAAATGAAAACAGAGTCTCTCTGAACCAGATTTTTTTTTATCATTTCTGAAAACATCCTTGTACACACGGTGCAGTTTTTTTTAGAAACACAGAAAACGTTCCACTATTATAGTAATGAAAAACTCAGTCATGTGGACAACCAAAGTTTTGCACTAAAATGTATTTATTTATTTATTTATTTATTTATTTATTTATTTATTTATTTATTTTCATGAAATCAGATTTGCTGCAGTTTAATAAAAACAGTAATATTAGCAGCAAATTGAGCGATCTTTGAGCTTATTAAATGTCTGGTTCTTTAGATGCTTGTGAAAGATTTTCAGTGGAATGATTTACGAAAAAAAGTAAAAATCCTTAAAGGGCCAATATTTTGTGTTTCTTAGGCATATATTTAAATACTATACTATAGTAAAGTATCTACACTCACCGGCCACTTTATTRGGTACACCTGTCCAACTGCTCGTTAACATTTCATTTCTAATCAGCCAATCACATGG
>NW_013952527.1:1025495-1026990 GCF_001266775.1 Austrofundulus limnaeus | reverse complement strand
TGAGGCAGTTCTGAAGGCAAAAGGGGGTCCAACCCGTTACTAGTGTGGTGTACCTAATAAAGTGGCCGGTGAGTGTATGTCACCTTTAGTTGTTATTAAAATGCTGTTTTTATATTTAAATAGAAAATAAACTTGTCTTCTCATCACTTCCTCTTCTAAACGCCTTGAAATTGGCCTCTGTCTCTTTAAGAAGCAACTTCCGCTTCTTTCCCGCCCATTTCAGCATGGGGGAGGGAGTGGCTGCTACGATGCAGTTCATTTACTTGCATCTGCAAATACATTTCCTCAAAGGTATTTTGAATCTGAAAAGGGCTTCACTGAGTGATTAGTAGTGTTAGGAGCTCAGCAGACGGTTTCAGTTTCACTTTCAGTTTCACCAGTTGTTTGCTTTGTTGCTGCTGAGAGCCTGCAGGAGTCATGGGCGGGGTGTGTGGGGTGGGGGTCGGGGAGGTGTGCTCCGTGATGAGGAAGCTCAGTTCGGAGACACATCCCAGAGGCGGAGATGGTCCCAAAACTTGGTTCTAGTCCCAACTGGTCATTTTTGCTCCCCTGCCTGGCTGCCTCAGGACACTACAGGATTTCTCAAACATGCACGAATGAGTCAAAGCAAGACTCTGGGCATGTTTTTGATGAGAGGAWAACATTTTAACATGATATTTAACTCAAAAAAGTTGATTTTACATGATAAAGTCCCGTTAAATTCCAGTTTCCTGCCAGATTTTCTTTCTTTGAAACGTCTCCAGCTGCTGGCATGACGCACAAAACACCAGCAGCGAACAGAATATCAGATTCTTGGTGGAGGGTGCGGAGGATCCTTTCATGTATGCTGGACATGCATGCTTGTTTTATCTTATGTTTGGCCCATAAAATACTGTCCACCCAGCCATATTTATAGGCATTTTTACAGCAGAAGAATGGAGGTGTTTAAATTCGAGATGTTCAGGTTTTTGATGAACTCAGCACCTCAGTAAGGTTAATAACGACTCCCTTAGAAGATGCCTTTGTTTTTCTTCCTCTCTCCTCTTCTAATCAGCTCCAACAAAACAAACAAAAAACTCTATTCAGCCTCTGAAGCCTTGTTTTTCTCCTGCATTACTCACCCTGCAGTGACTAAGTGACTAAATAATGTGTGGCGTCCCCTTTTTCTGACCCTTCGTTTGGCAGAGAGGCAGGTAAAAATGTAAACCTCTCTCTCTCCCCCTCCCCTGGCCATTTTGTCTTTGTCTCTTCAGACCTCAGTTATTGTACAGATACTAAAGGTTTTTATTGATTTACCATGAACCCCTTCTGACTCCAGCCTGATCCTTTAAAGCTCAGCTTTTTTACGAAACCTGGAAAATTTTGTGTCCCAAATGCTCCAAGGTCAATAAAAGTCTGCAGATGAAGATTTTTTTTATTAAGAAAAAAAATAGTATAGGGCTTCTGGACGGGTTCTTCTCTAATGAAACGTTTCGTCTCTCCTCCAAGAGACTTCTTCAGTCTGAGAGTTTCAGGC
>NW_013952527.1:1019260-1025088 GCF_001266775.1 Austrofundulus limnaeus | reverse complement strand
ATTGCTCTGTTTGTGCCGGGGATCCGGATCTTTTGGTGAACCAGCCTTTGCCGTAATGTGTTTAGGGGTTTGAAAGCCACTGGGACATCATGTTTAGAAAATAAACGTCTCAGTTTCTCCGAAACACCCGCAACATACGGAATAACCACTGGAATAACCACGCCAGTTTCCAACCGTCCTCCATCCGAAACATCGCAATCCAGGAACGCCAACCTGCCATTTTTTACATCCTCTTGTGTGAACTTTATATATTCATCCAAAGAGTTGATGTGATCAGTGAAATGTTGGACTTCCTGGGCTTTAATTTTAACCCAGTACTGAGATGCATCAGGACATTTTTTTAGTGTTATGTTAAAACAACTTCTATTGATATTTGATGTTACACAGACAACACTGCTCTGAATTTATTCCAAATTAGGACAAATGTTTTTATTTTTGTTAATACTAATATTTAATGACACAGGTATACTAAAAGGCCGAGCAAAAATATATCTCGAAACACAATATGAGCAATAAAAAGGAGAATTTAAAAGTTTTGCATCCAAAGAGCACAATACCATTAGATATGTTCCAATAATGTCAGCAAAAATAAGAAATCCTTTGTCCAATCCTCATTCTGAAAGMGCAGACGGATAAAACGAACAAAGGTAAAAACTATGAATCACCACAAAGTGGTTTAACCATGTCTGCTGTTTACTGATGAAAACAAGAAAACGTATTTTTCTTCAGATGAGTCTCTTCAAAGACACCATTTGTTGAGGGATGAAAGGAACTGGGACATTCAAAGCTGCAATGCATTAATTAATATTTTTTTATGATTTGTGCCCATTGGCTGTAACCACTTCAACTAAATTACAGTAAATCTGACAATTAGAGATTTAATTTTGGAGTGAGCTTCACTTCATCCTTTCTGCTCAGGATCTAACTGGTTGTTTTAGGATGTGGTCTCCCCCCCGACCCGTCAGATCATCTGCTGCCGGTCAAACCCTCATCATGAAGCAGACGTGTTGTTAAAAATGTATTTTATCGATTCGAACCGTGCACAGTGCGTGTATCAGTGTCRGGTATCTGCTCAGATTCCAAATGTGCGACGGAGATGAGATGACCCCACCACTTTGGGCACCTCTTCTTCTAAACCCATCTCCTACGGGTCTTTCATTYGAAGCCGAGCTCTTATCCCCTTACTGTCCTCCGAGGGGCCCGAGTGCTCCTGCTCTCTGGCACCGCTCGCTTTAGCAGATCACTTTATGTGGCAGATCGAGTTACACGGAGCTCCGAAGTGCTCGTGAGTATCCCTTTCACAGCTGTATTGTTGAACAGCTCAGTAAGCTCGGTGTGTTTGAGGGGGCTTTACATAGATTTAGCGGGCAAAGCCGTGGAAAAGGATTCACTGAGACACAAACAAATTTGCAGCTGGAAACGGCGAGCATCTTCCCACGGTCCTGTTGCTGCTGTAAAAGGAGGGAAATGCTCAAAGACAGAATCTGGATGGGGTGCCATTTGTAAAGTTACACAGTCAAAAATTACCACCAATATTTTTGTTTTATTTAGCCTTTTTATAAGAAAACAAAGAACAGATTTATTTTTCAAAGTCAGTTTTTCACCATRTGATTCATACATTTATAAATGTCATAGTTTATAAACTAAATATTTAACTTACAAATTAAATATTAAGTTAACAAGCTAAATATTTAACTTGAGACTTAAATATTTAGTTTTGAGCTAAATATTTAGCTTGCAACTTAAATATTTAGCTAGCAACTTAAATATTTAGCTAGCTACCTAAATATTTAGGTTGCAACTTAAATATTTAGCTATCAACTTCAATATTTAGCTAGCAAGTTAAATATTTAGCTAACTACCTAAATATTTAACTTAAATGTTCAGCTAGCTACCTAAATATTTAGCTTGCAACTTAAATATTTAGCTAGCAACTTAAATATTTAGCTAGCTACCTAAATATTTAGGTGGCAAGCTAAATATTTAAGTTGCTAGCTAAATATTTAAGTTGTAACCTAAATATTTAGCTCAAAACTAAATATTTAAGTCACAAGTTAAATATATAGCTTGTTAACTAAATATTTAATTTGTAAGTTAAATATTTAGTTTATAAACTATGACATTTATAAAATGAATGAACCGTTGGTGAAAAACTGACTTTGAAAAATAAATCTGCTCTCTTTTTCTGATTAAAGGCTAAATAAAACTAAAATTTGGTGGTAATTTTTGACTGTGTACCTTTATAAACGGCACCCCATCTATCGCTCCGTCTCAGCACCATCCTTCCTCTCCTCTGTGTTTTTTTCTTGTTGGGAAACTGAGCTGCGGTATTAGTTTCTGCTCTATCTTTAGAGACATCTCATCTCGCCCTGCCACACCCACAACAACACGAAGTGTATCTGTCTCCTCTCAACACACAACCACAAGCTTCTAATCAAACAAGCCCACACACAAACACACACACTTACATATGCAGACACACGCTAATGTCTGTGGCTGCAGGAGCCTGTGGTTAATAACCGTGTTTGTTCTCTCCTGCAGATGCTGGCTCGGGATCAGGAGACGATGGTAAGATTACRCACCTCCTCCTCTGTTCTAACGCCACACGTGCTGCTTTTTTAATATTTTTCTATCTGCTCTGCTCCGCTGCCAACATATTGAGTGAACTTTAATTCTGCATAAGTTCAATTTGCTTAGCAGGGTCTCAATATGTCATTCTAAAAAAAATGAACTTTAAATTCCATCATGTTAATCAGACATGGGGATTGGTAATAAATATTGCAATCATTTAAAGTGGGCTTTTATATTTTAGTTTGGACATTTATTTAGGGTACCAATACTGTAAATGTCAAAAAAGGAGCTTTATAATTTTTATTTTTAATTATTTTCATGTAACTTTTGGTTTGAAACATCTGAGCTCTGGAGAAACTCATGCAAATAAATTCAAGAAACCAGCGGAAACAATGCACAGTGAGTTTTGATGGCAGGGCAATGAACAGCAATGACAGAGTTTGAAAACGAAAACTTCAACAATTAAGAGAAAGCTGTGAATAAAGGAGGAAAAAAAGGTTTTGGGAGAATATTTAGCTGAGCTAAGAACCGTCCCAAAGCGTGGGTCATATTGTTTTCATACAGTTTTTTTTCAGTGATTTTAGGTCAACCATATCACAGAAACGACTGCATAACCATGAAATTTGGTAGGAATGTAGATGTGTCCGACCTATACTGCACCAGCCATTGGCTTTATGATAGACCCCATATTTGAGGAGGGGGCTCCATCTAAGAAGGGGCAGGGGATTCCGATGTTATCAGTCCATGAAATGGACGTTATTAAGTGTTATCAGTCCCATACAATGGTTTCAGAGGGTCCCTACTGTGTCTTCTAGGCTTCAGACTGTCCTGACAGTGCCCCCTAGTGGGTTAATATATTTATGACAATGAATGTGTAAATAACCAAAAGATATTGTAATAAATTTTTGTGTCCGCGTTGGAGTCAAACCCTGGTCTCCCACACTCTACCCATTGCCCCATCAAGAGACCACAATATACTTTTGTTGGAGGTTAATGCTAACCATGTCATCTGCTCTAAGGTTAACCTTGGTGGCTTTAAGCYTCATATTAACCAGATTGTTTATGCCTCATATTAACCAGAAAGGGGCTTTATGCCTCATACTAACCAGATGACATTCTGAAGCCATTCTAGGGGACTAATAACGCCCATTTCATAGATGATRACATCCGAAGCGGGTGGAAGGGGTGTCTGGACATACAAACATGCTTATAACTCAAAAACTATTCAACCTAGGAGCTTCAGATATTTTTGTTGTTTAGCTCTGATGAGGAGATATCTATCAGCCCCAACAATTAGCTCCACCCCCACCCAAAACAACTAATAGGTTCTGGTGAATTCTGAGTTCTGGTGTATTGGTGCTTTGTACGTGCCGAGGTCATGCATGCTACCACTATGCAGTATAGTCCTTCTTTTGGATATTCGCACCGTCTAAAGCTGGTGTTTATATTAGTTTACATAATGTATTGGGATGAAAAATATTAACAGAAAAATATGTCATTTAGAAAATATTCAGAGTAGTATAGATGGGGTCTACTTGAAAAGAGTCTATAATCCACCTCAGCAGCTGCCACTTTCTCTTTTATCTCAGTATTTCTATTTATTTTTACCTGAACATTTTAAAAGTTAAATAAAGTTCAAGAGTTTGAGTCGATGTCTAAAAAGCTGCCTTCAAACAAATCCTGAGCTTTCTATCTGACAGATGTGTAAGCAGCCACTGTTTGCTGACACCCGAGCAACCTTTTGATCAGGAAGCCGTCAGCGTCAGTCTGGTGTCTGATTATGCTGCCTAATGGCCTCTTCCTCTCACCTGCACCAGGAGCTCCGCAGCTTTTGAATTTGCTCAACATTATTGCAGCTGTCAGACAGAAAGTGTTCCTCCGTCACGCCGCTGCTGCGCAAACCCGCCGCAGACACGAAGATGGAGGACATGACATTGGCTTCAACTCATTTCAAACCCTCTATTATTTTCTCCGTCAGGCTCACTTGTCTTTGTGTGGGAACGCAGAGGGAAGCAGGGCTGTTTACCAAAAGGATGAAAAGTGCAAACGGGTCGCGTGTTACATTGTGAAAACTGGGGTTCCTCTGAACTCTGCACTCAGCTGCTGATGTGAGTGATGAGAAGAGTCGGGGAGAAAATTAAATGTTTGCAAAAATGTGTGGAAAGTTTGCAATCACCTGTTGGTTTCATGTTTTATCAGAATAACGTTTCTGCAGAGATCCTTAAAATGTCATAAAAAGTCCAAAAATAAGGACTTAATTAGCCTTAAAATGTCTTAAATCAATCTTTCAGGTTTCTTAAAAATGTAAACACATTACAAGTAGGATGGTTGTAATTCTTCTCAAATGTTAAAAATAATGGGTAATATTTATGTTCTTTTTAATAATTTACTGAATGCTTCTTGCAGCTAATTTTTTGTGTTAAAATAAACATTGTGCTAAAGTTGTAGCTAATTGGGTCTTTTATATTTGTGTTTATTGTGAATTTGGTCTTACATTTCATTTTAAGWGGCACAAAACATACTTAAAAAGTCATAATTTTAACTTCCCTTAAGCTGTAGGAACCCTGGTTGTAGCTCATGTGTTGTGGAAGAAAGAAAACTATGAAAAAAATAAACTTTCTGCACTAAAATCATAATTAAAGATCAGTTAAAGCAGGCCTTGTCTACACAATTAATGTATATTTATTATTTCTCCAATATTAGTTCATGCAGAAACAAATGGGGGAAAAAGCGCGATCTTTCTTTTTTTATCTTTTCTTTAAACCTTGTGCATAAAACACCTCCACTAAATAAAGTCAATCTAAAGCATGAAGTCACTCATTTAGGAGTTTATTTACCAAAGTTAACCTGGTGTCTGATGTGAAGCTTAAATACCTGCACAGGTGATCAGGGTTGATGCTCAGAAGCAACAAGCTGCTGCTAATTTACAGCTTTCTGATTATCAGCACGTCGGCTTCATTACAAGGCTGTGCTAATTTACTTTGGGTATTACTGAAATGAGCTGGTTGCACCTGTTTCTGGATCAGTGCAGTTCTGTCATTTCACAGGCAGAAGTGGACAAATGAACTAATTCAGGCTCTAAATTGCTTCGGAAAGTGAACCTAACCTCACAGTTGTTTCAACTGCACAATAATTTTATCTTTTTTTTTTTTTTGTCTTACACTGCACTTAAAAAAAACTGACCAGGCATTTTTCATGATTTTATCTTTCACTTTATTATTATTGTTTCTTTTTGTTGTCGTTGCTCATAAGTTAAA
>NW_013952527.1:1012521-1017242 GCF_001266775.1 Austrofundulus limnaeus | reverse complement strand
ATACGAAAACATTGGTGAATGCCACAAATTCTCCTAAATCACTCGTACGCACAACTTAAGAACAAATCTGTGCGTACGAACGGTTCTTGTATGAGGTCCATTGTTGCTGAAACAGCAAGTTCCTCAGTGGATCTGCGCTCAAAAATGCAGCCTAGGTGGAGTAGTCGAACACAGATCCACTGATCCTTCAACACAGAGCATCTTCAGAAGACAATTTGAAAAAATAAATTTTAAAATCTGTATTGTTCCATACACAGTTTGTATTGAACCTAAAGCACACATACATGCATTGATGCACTCCTAATACGTATATAAGTAACTATTTTTTTGTGGATTAGCTGACCTAATAGTTTTCCATGAAGCCACCGTTCACTCAGCTGCAGTCATTTATATAAAAAAAGAAAAACACAGCAGAGACGAGAACAAACAGAAGAAACCTGATGTTAGGTCATGCAGAGAAACAAAAACATGAGCTGGGGTTTAGTGCATGTGGACATAGAGGATGGCCTGGGGAAGGTCACAAACCAGATAACAGATTAGAGGGAATAGTCTGGTCCTACAGAGATGGAGGGCGAGAGGCTGGAATGAAACATGCATTTTTCTCTAAAAGGCGCTTTAGAATAAACTCAGAGTGTGCTCACTCATGGAATATACAAAGTGACTCCAGCATCATGCTGCATTTGTAATGCTATGCATGCTGCATCTAACTGAGTGCTCTTGTGTATAGAAGGATCTCTGTTCCCGCGGCTGTTTTTGCCAGCATTCACTTCCTAAAAGCTGACGTCTGAATCTGTGAGGAAGCAAAGCATGTGCACACTTTCACTTTCTATTATTGCTGCAACAAAAATCTGCAAACAAGAAYAGAGAATTTACGTATGCTGCAGAATAGATGTTAATTACTTTTAAATAGCTGCAGTTAATCTCAGCAGACCTGAGTTTTTTTTAAATAAATGGAATAAATTAAAGACCTAGTCTTAATTTAAGGAATAAGAAACACATTATCACACCCCTTTTATGGTGACAGACAATAACCGTTTGCTCCAATCTTGAGCACAAAACAAGCTATCCAGTATTTTTTCATACTCTAATGGCTTATTCTCCAATTTCAAGCCAAATTTAAATGAAAAAATATAAAAAAAAAAACAGGTCACCAAAAACTTTTGAATAAATAGTTTGGGCAACTGTTTGCAAAGTCATCCATATCCCTTTTTCTATCTGGAAAATGTGCAACATGAGTTCCATCTGATAAACCAGAGGCGTTCAGTCATTCAGTCACTGGTCACATTAATTTTAATGTTCCTTACGGCTTCATTCAGGCATGTCGGTGAAAGTGACGAAGGGCGCCGCCATGTGTGCTCCTTGTTTGGCATTCATGTGAGTCTTGACAATAAATCAAGTGAGGAAAAACACCCGAGTCCTGACTGAGACATAGTTTCCTCACAACACTTGGTTCCACCACCAGAACTGCAGGAAGCAGCCACAAATAGTTTTACACATGATTATGTTTATTAAAACACAAGTGTTGCACTCATGTGGGATTAATGGTGTTTTTTTGAAGATTAGTGAAATAATTTAGTTGCTATCCAACTTCAGTCATGGATTGTTTGTTAAGGACTTGTTTAATGAGGGCCTTGTTTTAAAATGAGGTATCTAAAATACTGAGGAGCACTAGAGCCTAATRGACTTAAATTGTTAAAAGGCACAACATGCTGAAGAAGCAGTCAAACTTTTAGACAAATCTATCTATGGATGATACCTGTAGCAGAGTCACAGAAAATAACTTTGTCATGAGTTGAGGAGAAACTACATTGTTACGGTAWTGCTGGGTTGCGGTCACATGACCCTGACGACACGCAAAATTCAGACAGAAGACCTCACATTATTCGATGAGCCAGATGAAAGTTTTCAAAAAGCCAAAAAGCTACTTTTATTACCTCTGCCAATGGCGAGGTAATGTTTTCGGTTACGTATGTCGTTCTGTCTGTCGTTCTGTCTGTGGACAACATTACTCAAAAACTTGTGGACAGATTGTCATGACATTTTACCACATGTGGGTACTGGGCCAAGGAACATACCTTTACATTTTGGTGATGTTCCGGATCACGATGTGGATACAGGAATTTTTTTTTCTTTTAACGCTCTGAGATCGGCAAAGCTGTGATGCTTTCACAGGGCATCTGTAAAAAACAGTGAGCTGGATTGGACAGCACGGACTTCAAATTTTATAAAAGTAATGTTAAAACCAGATTTAATGATGAAAATTTTTGCCATAATATGCACATTTACAGAACGTTTTGTGACCAGGAAGTGCGTGACTGCACCATGAAATCTATTTTTCCCATTTCCTCAAACACACCATATTTCTCAAACAACCAATCAAAACAGTTTGTCTCTACTAGGCTTGTAAACAGAGAGCTGCTGGGCCTCAAAGTTTGGAGACGGGGGGAGCCAGGAAGCACTTTATAAAGAGAGTCAAACCATTACAAACTCATACAAGGAGATAAAACAGACGTTTTACATGGTGAAATGTTACTGATGAAAACTTAGGAGCTTAATCCCACACCAGTCTGACCATGAATAATGTCGGGTGACGAGTCTGACTGTTTTTTTTATTTCACATTGGACTCCACTGAGAAGAAATCCCGTGCATACTGCTGCTTAAATGTTCACAACGTCAGAACTTATTCAGCAAATGTGTTTCCATCTCTGCTTTTGTGCATTAACTCTTACCGGATGGGGGAAATTGGTCTTGGCGGAGGTTTGCACTCTCCGAGTGCTTCTGGTTTTGTTTGAGGTTGGGTCGAACATTTAGGATCCAAAAAAGCTTTAAATGACTGCTGACTTGTTTCTGCCCAGGTGAGGAGTGACGTGTGCTATTTTAAATATTTAGCCCATGATAACAATGCTATCGCTAATGCTAACAACAATATAACCCCTGTTATGTCTATGTGCTTGGATCTACTTGTAAATAATTCATTTAGCTTCCGTAAACCCAAATTCCAGTAGCTATCCAATAAAATATCTGATTTAAACGATACGTCCCTGTTAGAAAGWGGTCGCTGCAAACTCTTGTCAGTTTCCTCACTTCCTGTTTTTAAATTGTTGATCCACTTTTGTCGTCTTTTCTCTGTAAGTTTTTTTTAATTCCCTTGTGACAATACTTTTGGAACACCATTTTTTAAATCTTTCTCCAAATTAGAGTGGTTGCAACAACCGTACACGGCACAGAATTTAGGCATCAGGGTTGCATTTACTTCTTGCCCCCATGTCAGCAACCCAGCAATCAATGTAGATTTTTGTACATCTGCATGAAAGCTTGTTATAGTTGCTCACCTCTGGATTGTTAGAAGAATAGAAGCTGGAGAATCATCSTTTTCCTCCAGATGCCAGATAAATCTGATGAATCGATCATTCAGGAGGAAAAGAGACAATTAGGAAAACATAGCTCAGGGGCAGAGGGAGTGAAACTGGGAACTCGAGGGCAAGGGCACAAGGAGAAAGACAAACACTACCATAAAGATAAAATCAAAGGAGAGGTCAGAATAGATGGAGAGATACAGTAGAAAAGATGGAGGAGAAGAAGAAGGAGGGGTCTGGCAGAGGTGGAGGAAGCTGCCGGTGTTTTATGGGCAGGAGAGAAGGTTAAAGCAAGCGGTTGTAAAAGATGGCTCGGACTTGTAAGGAAGACAGCAGTGGAGCCCCTTCGTGGTGAAAATCAAATTTATTTTAATGGTCAGAGATAAATCTGCAAACATAAAGCCTGAGCGAGCCAGGAAGTTGCCCGTTTCACTGGCTGTAGGCAGAATGTGTGAATAAATGTGCGTAGTGTGAAGTGCACGCATGGGTGCGTTCATCCTTGTGAGTGTGAGAGTGAGTGTGCTCGCCCTTCTTTTTTCTTTTTTTTTYCTTTTTATCCGATAAGTGAGAACACAAGTCTACCGTGCAGAGAGAGAGGGGSCCTTTGGACACGAGTCCAGTCACATGGCCCCCTTCAGTCCGAATCAGACATTTGTCCAAATCAAATTGTACAGTGGGCAAATTGAATTGCTCTCACATGGTCTCGCAGAGACAAAAGAGCAACAAAAACTTAAACCTAAAATAAACCTAAAATGTTTCTGAATATCTCAGTGAAATAAAAAAAGTATTTTCTCACAAGCTGCAATGTGTTTGAGAGCAAAGGTGCTGAAAGGAGCTGTTTGTGAAATTTTAATAGAGCAACAAGCGTCAGCCAGGACTTAAGAATCTGACTCCGCTTCACTGTGCGGTAAGGAAAATGAAATATATTACATTAAAAGATTGATCACTTCTAACATTAATGTTTAGTTAATTTAGTCACCTGTTATCCTGGTATATTTGGGACTTTGAGAAACTGGAGTAGTGTGAGAAAATAATTCACAAAGGTCCCAGCAGGAGTCCGATAGCTGCAAGGCAACATCACTGTATCACCCTGTCTGGTTTTGTTGCAGAAGACAGATATTTTGGAGCTTTTTCCTCCTTCAGCCATCAACCAAAACTGAGTGACAACCAGATGATGGGATGTCATTCTGAGGGTTCGTTTCACTTTTCTAGAAATTCATTAAAAAACAGAAAAAAAAAACCAACCACTGTAATACTTCAGGGCCCGTTTTTATCAAACTTCTAAAGGGCTCGACACACGGGAGGCGACGTCGCTCGCTCTCCATTCATTTCCTATGGAGCCTGTGCGGTGAGGCGACAATCGC
>NW_013952527.1:1010649-1012113 GCF_001266775.1 Austrofundulus limnaeus | reverse complement strand
TGTGTGTGTGTGTGTGTGTGTGTGTGTGTGTGTGTGTGTGTGAGGTGGGAGGTGTGTGCACGCTCCTCTCGGACCAAGCTGTCACTGACGGAGCGGGGTTTTGTGTGTGTGTGTGTGTGTGTGTGTGAGGAGGAGGGAGCTGCTCAACATTACCTCAGGCTCTGAGACCAAAAACTTTAAAATAGCTGAGTATTTGATAAAAAAAAATCTGTTTTCATGATGCAAATGAGAACATTTTATTTAATTGACAGACAATCAGTACAAGGTGACAACATTAGTGTGTTGAAAGTGAACTTCTCTTAGGATTTTCACAGTTTTGTCTTGACATTTCTCTGACAATATTCTTGAACATGAAATCCGAGGCAGTGATTGGTCCGTGCCGGTGTTTTTCCTAACGACATCATCCAGGATCAGCTTTGCGACACAGCCAGGTGTCGCAAATCAGCTCTAAGACTGACACTTAAGAATTACTCCTACACTTCACTTAAAGTGAGACTGAGACGCTTGATAACTGACTTTTACTCTTTTAACTAAGAATTTTTTTACACTTAAGTCCACTCTTAGCAGCMTTCTTAAGAGTAATTCTAAGAMGTTTTATAAATACGGGCCCAGGACAAAAAGTGTTCASCTGTTGAGGGGAATGACTGAATAAAATAATAAAAATAAAAACAACTGTAACCAACGTACATAGATCTTTTTTTGTCTTGCAGATTTCTTYCCAACTGTAGATGCAGGTCCACCTGAATTGGACCAAATCCTCCAGTGCATTTTTGTGGGGAGAACTTTAAAACCGTTGGTTTCCAAACCACTTTAATTATTCACCAGTTGTGTGTCTGGTTTCTCTGTAGTTTYCTCAGCTTGATTATTAAACTTCTGCAAAACATTTCTTGTAGACCTCATTCCGTCGGAGGCGGAACCAGTGATGAGTCAGCAGAACTTTGCTGCCTCCAGTTCCACAGTCAGAGATTTAAACCGTCATGCTCTGTAAGCTGCAGGCAGGCTCCACAGGGACCTAATCTGAACCCAGGTTCAAGGCTTATCTAAATGAAGTATTTTTTCAAGGTCAGAACAGTGTCCCTAACTTCACAGAGTCATTTCTCGGACCAAATGGGAAAAAAAATGACTTCATTATGAGTCCTCAGTGGGGAGAATCTGTGCAGCCTGCAGTTTAATTAAAAATGTTTACTCTCAAACTTATCCACTAAATGTCTTTGTTTATCTTCTACCAGGAGTGAAGCAATAATGTTTTTGTTCATTTCCCTTTTTCTCTGTTTGTCYGTACTGKTAGCAAAATGTCTCATGGATCGAATATATGTTGTTGGAAAATTCAGAATTTAGTCACTGGCTTWATATTTAGATTCAAGATGTCGACCACAGCAGAACAACTTTAACAAAGACAGAGGCTGTGTTTCAGTTCATTGGTTGCAGCCGACGTAGACTGTGGCCAACACTGGCCACAGTCTA
>NW_013952527.1:1007661-1009718 GCF_001266775.1 Austrofundulus limnaeus | reverse complement strand
ACGTCGGCTGCAACTCCTGAATTGATACACTGCCTGCGATAAATTGGTCAAATTGACAAAAATTGAGGCAGAATTTGGTGTGGTAGTAGCTGGCAATCATAATAAACTCTAAGCACTATCAGACCATTCAGGACATCACATTAATATATATGATCTGACCAAGTGGCTATATCTCCATTATTTCTCATCATAAGATAAACACAGGTGTGCTCTACTTCTCACACCTGCTGTCCATCTGTAATCACCCAGCTGCTTTCACTTTCTAATCACCCTGCCAAGTTGATACTCTTTTCTATAGTTCTGTTCCTGATTCTCATTATGTTCAGATCCAGGTTGTAGGTTTTTTTTGTTACATTCTGCTTGTTTTATTTGAATTTTTGGATTTTTTTAGTTGCCTGTCAGCCTGCTGCATCTATCACACAAGAACACACACAGATATGTGTGTATATGTGTGTTTACAGGCTAATATCTGGATAACTTTGGTTTTAAAGTCAAAGAGTAATGTCTTATTGTTTTTAATCCATCAGTAAAATATGTGTTAAAAATATCCTGACATTAGCCAACACCTTTTTTTACTCAAAACTGAAATAAAATGATTTTTTTTTTTTTTTTTTTTGTGAAACGTTGATATTCTGATCATATTTTAGGCTACTGAACAGTGGGTGGAAAATGTTTTTAGACATGCAGAGTACAAAATCAGTTTAAAAGTTTTGGTTTGCACTCTGAAAATTTGCATAATTTACCAACTTCAGTTTTGCATCTTGAACATTTTTAGTTTGTGTGGTTTATCAAACTGAGCAAGAACAAAAACTGTATGAACTAAATGATGTCTGAAAGTATTTATTTATTTGGAAGCACCTATTAAGGTTATTATACATGATAGGAAGTTATTTTAATCTTAGATTGGTGTTTCTATATTTAGTTTCACGAGTCATGCCTCTAGTCTTTCTATAATATCCTTTTTTTGTGCTCGTTGACTAATGGAAAGATGAACACTGTACTRAGCCTAATTGAAATACAATAGGCTGACTGGGGTAATTAATCCAATGATCAGACCTACAACACTATGGATTTGCCAGCACTTCATTTGTTTGAATTAAGGCTGAGGCTCCACAATGGTGCAATTATGAATTCAGTATCAATTGATCCTCCACAGTTGGTATGCAGCGATGCACAAAAACAGCCTTATGAGGTTTAACACGAAACACTTTGTTGTTTTATGGGTTTTCTCAAAAAGTATGAAGCAAAAGATCCAGTCYGAATGTTTGCAAAAATTCTTAAAGTGCAAACTGCACACTAGATCCTTTAATGAGGTACCCTCAAGTTTGAATATTTTACAGTGGGGTTCTGTAGAGAAGTTCTGAACAGTTAGTATCTTGCCTGACGTAGATAGATCTTTGAACACAGAGTTTGGAAAATAAAGGTTAATTCTGACTGGACATAAAGCTTATGTTGATTTCTGCCTTCTCAAAACTGATCAAATCACAAAACATCTCCAGACATTTGTACATTCATTATTTGGTTTTATTTAGAATAAGATCTGTTTTCTTTTCCACGTGAAAACMACTCCAGAGTAAACTTTTAAAACTRCTACATCATTGTCAGTTTGGCGTTGTATGAGTTCTCCAGCATTCAAATTATAATATTCTTGTAGGGAGTGGACCAGGCTGCAGAAAAATGTAACAGGCTTGATGAAAACTACATAATTAATTTAAAAAAGATAAGAGGGTAAGTATAACATAAACCCTGCAGGTCATTTTAATCCAACACAGTTGACCAAATAAAAATAAGGAAATAAAGAATCTATGAGAATAATGTAAGAACTTATTTTCACTCATTGTAAATAATTGTATAACACAAAACTGATGTGTATAAAATTGTATGTGTCAATTTGGGGTTCAGCAATCCATGATCAATACACAATATGTGTCAAACAATACAAATTTTTAAACTTTATTTTTATCAACTTGTCTTCTGAAGATGCTCTGTGTTGAAGGATCAGTGGATCTGTGTTCGTCTACTCCACCTAGGCTGCATTGTTGAGCGCAGATCCACTG
>NW_013952527.1:1004408-1006406 GCF_001266775.1 Austrofundulus limnaeus | reverse complement strand
TCTTTGTCCTAGGCAACATATAGTAAGTAAGTAAAGTTTCATTTATAAAGTGCCTTTCACAGAGATATATTCACAAGGTGCTGTACAATCATTAACAATGTAAAAATGGTGGAAAAATGAAATGAAACAGAATAAAACATAATTAAACATAAACAACATGATGAAACATCAAATCAGGATTAAATTRTAAAATTGTAACTCAGACACATGGTCAATGCAGAGTAAAAATACAAAATAATACACAAAACAGAGAATGGGGGAGAGAAAAATCTGCCGTATGTTCAATGATAGAAAAAACACATAGTTGGCGAGCATTCACTATGGAGGTAGGCTATTATGTCTACAGTAGATACATATGTCTGCTATGTCCTGCTGGAGTGTGACGATTTGCTTGTGTACAAACTAAAACAGTGCATTTATACTTCTCATTCAACCACAATTAAATTCATTCTAACTAGGAGGCACAATGTAAATGCATAGTATTTATTTTTCTACAATAATAAGCTGGAATGTAAACAAGCAAAAAGGAAATAAAAGTAACAATTTTCTACTTCTTACCTTTTTTAAAAAAATTTAAGGAGTAGAAAGTACAGATAATTGTGTGAAAATGTAAGAAGTAGGAGTAAAAAGTAGGCTGAAAAAAATTACTCAAGTACAGGTACCCAAAAATTCTAGTTAAGTACAGTAACAAAGTATTTGTACTTAGTTACTTTACAACTCTGCTTTCTAATAACTCGTGTCATGGAGAGGCTGTAATCAAGTGTTAATGAGACCTGAACAAGTAGGGCCAAAACCAGATCAGAACCAGAAACTTTCAGTCGCAGCTTGTCTGACTTTATTTATAACCATACAATTTGAGCATTTTACATAATTAAGTTTACTTCCTTAATTATGTACAACTGTTTTTTCATCTAAAAAATGTTTTATCACATTTTAAAAAAAGAGAGCAGATTTGGAATATGTAATTATTTCTGAGTCGTTGCACACTGCAGCGTTAGCACTGAGGCAGCAGGCTTTTTACAGCGCCGTGCATACCAACGAGCCAGACCTTTTAGTGTTTCTACTTTGGATTTCTGTATGAAAACCGTGCGTCTCCTCCATCATCTGGTTTCTTTCCACAATCTACAACTGTACAGGAAGTTTAGCAAACTCAAATTACCCCCAGGTGCAATTATTATCTGTCAAAATCAGCCAAACAAAGCCCTCGTATGCCTAAGCTGAAGACGTGGGTCTGCTTTCYGTTTCCATGACTACAACTGTTTTCGAACATAGAATCACAAACACAGTGAGGCTGAAATTACAAAATGATGCAAAGTGTCAAATTGCAATTTTTCACTCCGTGCTGTGATACACACATCTTTAGCTGATTGATGATTCTCGATGTAATAATAGACGTAGATTAACTGCATGCAGACTTCTCTTTGCGGTATAATTATCCATTATTTACTCTGGTCATGGTTGCTAAAATTGGTAAAGCAGATGCTGTGGAAAGCAAATTGCATGAAGATTGGGGGGTTGTGTTTTAATGAGGTATTTTGTAAAAACTGATGCCGTGGCCTGAAATGTGCCGTTTGAAAAGAGATGTGCAAAATGTAARAAGTTTATGTCGCACCAATATTAACTCATTACGGCTGAGCAGATTGTGTTTTAATATGGTCAGCTTAACAACCTCAGTCATAAACAAGTCTGAATGTTGTGTAAACCGGCGAAGAAAAGAATCTGAATGTAATTATTTGCAGATCTCATGAACACAGACTTTATGTTTCTAATTATAAAGGCTGTAGCACCTCTTACTGACCTGCTGCCAATTAATATGCTCTTCTGGCTAGTTCATATTACAGCCTATTTAAAAGGCATTGTTGCTTTAAAAATCAATCATATTTTATAAAACTTGTATAATTTCATAGTTTAAACCAGGTTTGGACAATCCTGGTCCTCGAGGGCTGCAGTCCTGCATGTTTTACTTGTTTCTCTGCTCCAACACACCTGATATGAAGG
>NW_013952527.1:999403-1003557 GCF_001266775.1 Austrofundulus limnaeus | reverse complement strand
TATGAAGGTCAATGAAATTATAAAACATGAGATAAAGTTCTTTTTAATTTATTTGGTGCATTTTAAATGTGTTTATTTATTTAAAGGTTCAATTATCTATTTCTGCTTTTATTTCTAATTATGTCAGTGTCGGTCCTCCATACTGCAGAATTGGAAGAGGTAGTTCAGTGACTGTATCAGGTGTGTTGGAGCAGGGAAATGTAAAACATGTAGGACTGTGGCCCTCCAGGACCAGGTTTGCCCACCCCTGGTTTAAACATCTGTAAATCATTGCATTTTGTTGTTATTTTTACAATACAATACAATTTATTTGTAAAGTGCTTTAAAACAACCCCATTGGCCAAAGTTCTATAAATGATTAAAACACATAAAACATACACAAAACAATAAACTAAGTAAAATGAGCCAATATCTAATATTATCATAAAAACAAAAACATTAAAACCAACATCTCAAACTAAGTTAAAAGCCAAGGAGAAAAAAAAAGTGTTTTAAGAGCTGATTTAAAATCAGGAAGTGAGTCAGCCTGTCTAATTTATTAATTTATACTAATTTATACTGATGTATAATTGACTCTACATCCCAGCTTTTTGAATAGTAAAAACCTGACGTTGAAATCTGTTTCCCACACAAGAAGAGGTATTTATCCTGAAGTGAAACATGCATTTGGGTATTTGACTTTTGTGCGGTGTTGCTGAGGATCAAACCTCTGTTAAAACACGGAGCGCACGTTCAAGCAGAGCACGTAAGAAAGGGATTGGCCCGATAAGCCTTTCTTTTGGCATGGGGATAACCGAGTAATCTAGACCTGGAGAGATGGGATCTGCAAATGAGATGGAAGCAAAGTTGTTCTATCCCTTCATCCACACAGGTTCACAGCCTCACCTCATCTCTTTCCATTCCCATCTCTCACCTCTGCTGCTTTATCTCTCCATGGGAATGTCTCCAATCATACCTCTCTGAAATGATTATTGAGATTTCCTCTGYTGGTGTGGGCGCTATTGTGCAGCCGGGCCTTTGAATGAGATAAATTAGAAATAGGTGGCGGTGGGGTTCAGGCGGAGCGAGGAGGGGGACCGTGAGCGGCGAGTGGGGGGGTGTCTGAGCCTTCGGTGTAACTGAGAGAAAAGCGGGACGATGAGAGCTRCCGGGTCACCTCTGGGGCCAGCCCCTCGCTCTCGCCGGCACCGAGAGATTTTATTGTCATATCTTTCTGTTGTCATCCAGAAAATAATGAAATGGGGCTGAGGGAAGGAGAGGGGGAGTGTCGGGGGAGGAAAATAGCAGCAAATCAAAGCTGATATTGGGTGAGAGATGGGAGGATTGGAACTTTTTTGGTGTAATAGTAGGATTTGACTGGGATTAAGAGGTGGGATGGGAGGAATCAGGTGAGKTCTTTGGGGGGAGGTTGTGTGTTTGCATGGCTGTGAACCAACAGTCAGCAGCTGTGGTGTCTAATTTGAGAGAAATGTGATGTGCACTGCTGCGGCACGATTTCATAATATCCAAACACAGTGGATAATAAGACAAACGATACTAGCTTAGTGTCAGAACCACCTGCTGTGCAGCTTTACATTATAACCATCAGCAGAGCAAAGYCTGAAATCAGGAAAACTGAAATTATACAGCAGATAAATCAAAGCTTCGTGCTGCAGCCCTGGATAGTGATGTGCAGATCGATACTGAAATATCGATACTACTGATAAAATCAATACTAAAATTAAAATATCGATACTTTGATATTTTAGTTATTTCACATAATGTATATCATTAACAGGAAAATGGTGGAAAATAACTAAACTATTCAAACCATATCTAAATGTGGTTGAAGGGAAGTACTTTTTCTTCTGCTTGAGTAATACATAAGCACAGTGGCATGTGTTCAGTCTGTAGAGGTACGGCAGGTCATTTTAACATAAAATCTGCTTCGTCTGACTGTCTGTAATTACATTCTACAAACAGCATTAGCTCTGCCAAAGGACCTTCTTGCAAAACCCACAAACAATGCTACAAAATATACGAAGCAACAACCTTTAGAATATTTTTCTCACTTTTATTCACTATTCAAAAATTATTATATTTCTTTAGATTAAGAATTTAAAATTGTGCTAAACAAATGTAGGGTTGGGGTTAGAAAAACTTTTAAATTAAATAAATTACTATGTCATGTATTATTTATAAAGCAGTTATTTGAAAAACTCTACTTTTTGAGATTTACCAGACACATTATGTGTGTTATTAAAGTATCAGTATCGCCGATGCAGGCACATTTTACTTGGTATCAGTATCGGTAAGAAAACTCGCAGTATCGAACGTCACTAGCCATGGAGTCATCCATCCACTCATCTGGTCGTTTCCCTGAAAGTTTTTGTTTATTTTTTCATTAGAAGAAATGCCTTTAAAAACATTAACATTTGTAATATTTAAATTAACAAGAATGATGTAAATAACATTTTAACAAGTAGTGTCTTCTTAACAGTCTTTTCGACTGGTGGGACAAACGGTGCAGTTTCTGCCTTTAAATGTTTTCAGATACTGGGGGCTTTTATTTTGAAAACTAGGGTGTTCGATGACTTCCTATGATTCTTTCCTTTAGAAAAAATTAAAAATGATGAAAGGCTTTCAAGGAATTTCAGGACTCTTAAAGGTTTAAAACTAAAGTTAAAYAGTAGGGGTTTACCTGAACAAGATGCAGTGAAGATGAAAAAAGTAATAAAAGTGGAAAATATGTAAAGAATTTAAAAAAATGCTCCCATTTCTAAAATGGTTGCATAAACATACAATAAAAAAACAATACATTGTACAAACATGTTTAACACAGCTAAAAAAAAGGGGGCTGAAAGACAAATGAAATGCTGGGAAAAATGGAGTTTCAAACTGGAAAATGTGTTGCATTTTCCTTTTATTGTCTCTGCATTCATAATGCTTTTGTTCTGACTTTTATCCCTCCTGATTTTTTTCGTAAACTTTGAGTCTTTTTTTTAATTTCACTTTTTTCCTTACCTTGGATAATTTTCCTCAAACTGCAGTTTTGGTCAAGTTGACTTGTGTAATCACAGCAGCTGTCACTTTCTTTGTTAACAGCCAGCTAGCGGAGCTCATTAGACGGTGTGCATGTGGCTGAACGGTGCTAGCGAAGCTGTTTTAGTGGCAGCTTCGCAGAAATGCGTTGGACTCTCTTCCAGGTGTGAGGAAAGGAAGAAAGGAGGTGGGAGGATTGAATAAAAGACAGGTGAAATAATAAAAAAAAGGGAGAAGAAAAGAGGAGAAAGAAAGTACCTGTTTCTCCTGCGCTCCACTGCAGCAGGAAGAACATTTTCTCATTATCCCGACTATAACTGCAGCTGTAATTATTCTGCAGATGTTCAGTAAGGCAGTAAACCAGAACAGGTTGTTTCATATGGATTCTGGATTCACAGCTAAGCTTTAATACCTGCTGGACACTGTGCAGCTTTCTCACTTTGTCCTTYCTAATCTTATTATTATTTAAATTTCTCATTTATGTAGTTAAACAGATTCTCAAGGAATGTAAGATTTTTAACTATATTACGTTACTGCAGTGGTGGGCACCAGCCCGCTRAAGCGCAAATCTGCTAATTGCGGACATAAATATTTCATTTGCGCTTTAGCGGTCTTACTAATTTTAAAATTCATAAGTGGATTTGCGATTTTTAAWATTAAAATGCAGTACCGCTAATAACTAATTATTTATCAGTCATAATTATCTTGATGAATCACAACACATGTGATCTATCCAACAGCACCCCTCCCAGATAAACACACTTATTGTGAAGGCATACAGTACATCCTTGCTGACTGTTGTTTTCAGTCAGGGTTCTCATTTCCCACAATGCTTTGTGTCTGCTTACGTAGCAGGAAGGTAATAGCAAAAACAGTAAGCGTTTGTAATCCATACTAAAATTTTGTATGTATTGATTTATTTTACTTTACAATCAGAGCTCCTTTTAAAAAAAAGTTTAAAACGCTGGAGTTCAATACTTGATGTAATTGGTTAATGCAACGGGGTTAGGCTGACATCTAGTGGTCAACTGAAGCAACTACATAGAAAACTTTAAAATCCAAGCTCTTATTTTGAAGGGAAGATACTTTCCTGTACTGCATGCTTTCGTTTCCCATCACAAATCAAATCTGTC
>NW_013952527.1:994544-998981 GCF_001266775.1 Austrofundulus limnaeus | reverse complement strand
GACTGAGCAGGCCACAAATGATCATGCACAGTCACACACTCCCACGTTTACCCTAACATGCATGTTTTTCTGTAGAGGAAGCTGGAGTATGCAGCAACAAGCCACCCTGCTGCTAATCAGCACACAGCCCCGTCAGCCTCGTTTTAAAACAAAATGTAGAAATACCAGTGTACTCTCAGTGTAGGCTAAAGTAGTTTTGTTTACTGCTGCATTTCGTCAGTCAYCACAAACCCAAGCAGCCATTTCTGCGTTTTCACATCCACAGTGCAAATGAGCTTAGCGCTTGCTCTCTGGAGGCCCTCAGCAGCGTCGTGCTCCATATGTAAACGTCTGAAGGCTGTTTATTTGCGGGTTTCGGCGCATCGTCTCGGGAGGAGCGAGCGAATCCCTCGTGGCGTTAAAAGAGGGGAAAACTTGGCGCGCGCTAAAGGCTTTGTGATTTGAGAGGAGAACTTATACGCTGCGCTTTGGGAGAGCCCAGCGTGGCTGGCAGTTTGTTTACATCACAGGAGCAGATCGCTTCTCGAGCTGTAGTGGCAGATTGGCAGAGGGACATTTCGCTCGTTTATTTACTCACTGAAATTGCATTTACAGAGGCAGTGCAGGAGTGAAGCCTCTGACTATTACACTATATTAAAGAGGAGATTAAGCTCAGAGAAACTCTCATACTGATGTTTGAGTTCAGGGGAAAAACAGCTCCACACATTTTCTGTTTCCTTAATATTAATAATATTATTGCCAGCTATAGCAGCAAAAAATCTCATGAACTCATTTGTGTTTTTTATTTTAGTACAGAMCAAAAACAAAAACTAAACTAAATGAAAAGCATATATTAGTGCTGCACAGTGGAGTGGTATTATCTGGTTTAAATGGGACATTTCATGTAAAATCCACTTTTTTAGCAGTTCTATGCATTTTGTTGTGGACTTATAGTCTCTGGGAGGCAGAAAAGTTTATTTTAGTCTCTCCTGGTCCTGCAGACATATCTCCAATTGTGTTGTAATTTTCAGCACGTTCAGTTTTCTGAACTATTATATCACAATATTTATAACAGAACTTCTAAATATGGACAAGTCTTCCAGTGTTGACATATTTTTATAAATTTGTAAAAAAGAAGTTTCTGCGCACCTATATAGATGTAAACCCCTCTATCAAACTGGAATGAACTGGTACTGAAGTTGACAAGGGGTGGGATGTGAAGATCCTCGTTTGATTTTAAAGAGACAGCCTCAAAACGAGTTGATCTGAGACACACCCCAGAAAAGGGGGCGGGGCTTTTGGGGCTACAATAAGGAGGAATCCAAACCGAAGCGTTGCAGTTCTGCTTTATGTAGACCCCAATTGAAGGATTTAATGTGAGAAAAGAATTTAAAATCATGATATGTCTACTTTAAATTATTGACTGAGGATTTTCTGTGTTGATTTTGCAAGGTTTTTTTTTTGAAAACTCAACACAAAAACCAACAGGGGGTGGGGTTAGGTTTAGGATTAAGCTGTGAATTGAGTTTAGGCTAGATTTAGGGTCAGGTAGGTACTGGGGTGGTTAGGTTTATGGTAAAGGGTTGGAGTTAGGCCAGAGCCGGCTCTTGGCATAGGCGAAGTAGGCGATCGCCTAGAGCACCATCTGCTGGAGGGGGCGCCGAATTGCAGAAGAAAAAAGTAATTATTTGTAATCCCTGGTTGTAACTCTGCTCATCAGCCCTTTCAATTAGCTTTATCTTTAAAAAAACTACAATGAAGTATTACAGGAAAAATAAACTACTCTACCCATAAAATATTTTCTCCCCCAATGCAGCAATCACCCCCACCCTCTCTCTCATTTGATTGACGTTGCACTGACTCATCCTGCTCCGACACTCTGACGGGGGAAAGGCTATTAGTGCCTTTCGGGTAGCGGTTCGTGTTGACAAACTCAATAACATCAAGTCTGTATTTTGTTGTCCCATACATGTCAACCTCTTCGGATGTTTACCTGGATAAAAAGCCTCAGAAATCCGTACATTTTGCAAAAAATCCATACAACTCGCACACAAGTTTACCATAGAACCTTACATTATCAAACTTGTTTTTAGGGGTTCAAATTGGGGTGGGACATAGTTCGGGGGGGGTGGGGGGGTGCACTTCAACTTGCCTAGGGCACCAAAATGGCTAGGGCCAGCACTGAGTTAGGCTGTAGAAATTGATGGAAAATGAATGGAAGTCAATGCAAAGTCCCCATGAGGATAGAAAAATGTGTGTGTGCGTGTGCGTGTGCATGTGCGTGTGCGTGTGCATGTGTGTGTAGTTTGTTTCAAAACAGTCCTGTGACCATGACCTGGACAAAGTGGGAATAAAAATGGGAGAACTAAATAAGTTTAAGGTCAAAGTTCACTGATAAAGCATAGAAGTGCCAAAGTCAGAGGATTTATTTGTATTTTTCATTATACAGTCATGTACAGAGGAAGTCAAGGTGATTTCAAATTAAAACAAGCACTTGGTTTGACTTTCTTTCCAGTGAAAATACAAAGAACAAAACGGACCTTATTTAAAAAAAAAGGACACTAAAAAGATCATCAAGGTATTGATGGAAACAGGTTTTTTTGTTGTCCCAAATGTCCTCATCACCTTACTGCTTTTCTAATTGGCACCCACAGTAGAAATGTCATCAACGACAATTTATCACTTCCTAGTTGGTCCTTTCTCCCCGACTGAAAGACTCAGCAGGTGTGTGGCATGAGAAAGGCGAGGTTGATGTGACACTTTCATTGTGCTGCTTTAACTGTGAAGCATGTACTGCAGGCTTGCTGTTAGTTACAAAAAAAAAAACCATCCAACACGGCTGTCTTAGAAGATTAGAAAAGCACATGCACAGAAAAGCTTGTTAATCAACCTGTCACTTGTTAATTAACCCGTCCTGTTTAGTTGTGACAGTAAGGTTTTGTGTGTCAGTCAAATCTAATAACCAGTCCAATCTCTTAAAACGTGCAAAATGGTAATAAGGAACAATAGGGGTTATTTCTGTGATAGTAAGGATTACAAGTAATGAGATTCTGAATAAAAGAGTTTACTTCTTTTTTACGACAGATATGTAATATTGATTTATTGACAATCTGATGGTTGGAGGTGTTAAAAGCCAATTTGCTGATGGAATGAAGTTGAGCAGCAACATGCTGCATCAAGAACTCGAAACACTGAAGGCTGCTTTTTGTTCCAGAGTAGTCTTGGCTTTGCTTCTATAGAAAAAAAATGAAACTGAAAAGCAGAGATTCCAGTGACACACACAAAACATAAAAAACAAACTCAGAGTGTGCATTTCAGAGACTTTTAATTTACACTTAACACAGTGAGAAAAGAGAAGAGCTGGGTGGTTCCCTTTCAGTCAATTCACTCGGTACAACATCATGTATGGGAACCACGCCCCTGCGTGTCCTGGCTGAAGCCACCTCTAATCACGCCTTTAGGCAGGTGACGTGATGACGACAGATGTCAGGCTCCGCCTGCACATTTATATACTGTCGCCGTCACAGTCACTCCTTTAGTTCTATTGCTCTTCACCTCGCAAGAACATCCACCTCTTCCAACCTAGCTAGTTAGCTGCTGCTAATTAGCTTTGTTTGTTCGAAGGTTCTCGGATTTTAGTTTAACGGCTTTTATTGGTGTTAGCTGCAGCTGCCTACCGTGTCTGCCCACAGAGCGCTAACTTTGAGAAAGCTTTCTTACCTTGAAGAAAGAGAGAATTTTGTGGTTCGGGATGAGCACAAAATTACTCAAGATGAAGCAGAAGTCTTCAGTTCGCCCCTGTCCCCAGGGGTGCGGCTTCTCGCTTCACGAAAAGAACCAGCACGAGGCTTGCCCGGTCTGTTTGGGGATCGTCCACGCTCGTAGGGCGCACAGCCGCCTCCGGCGAAGAGAACGGTGCTCCAAGGAGCAGGCTACAGAGCATCTGCCTCAGGTTCTGTCGCACATTCAGGCTCTGGGTTTTCTGTAAATTTTCAGAAAAGCTTATTGACTCTGAGTTAGCAGTTTTCTTTCCTCGGGTTAGAAATATGCTCCCTGTCGGGCAGAGCGCGTCTCTCAGAGAACAGAGTAGCTGCGTTTAATCGCTGCCTTGCTCAGTTTCAACTGGGACGCAGACTGCGTTTTCAGACCATTCTGCAACTGTTAGGCATGATGGCTTCTATGATCGCAGTAGTACCATTCGGGCTGCTAAAAATGCGCCATTTTCAGCGTTGGTCCCGCTCTCACCGGCTGTGTGCATTACGTCACCGCCACAGAAAGCTAACGATAACTGCCTCATGCATGAAGGCTCTCAGTCCTTGGAGGGAACCCGGCCTGCTGTACCGAGGTTCACAGATAGGGAGAGTGTCCTTACGCAAAGTGGTATCCACAGACTCCTCCCTGGTGCAGTGGGGGGCTCTGTGCGATGGTGCAGCAGTGAGGGGGGGTTTGGACTCTGAA
>NW_013952527.1:989895-991494 GCF_001266775.1 Austrofundulus limnaeus | reverse complement strand
CTAACTGAATAACTCAAAAAATTGTAACAGATAACCAAACCAGAGARATTTTCAAAACTGAAAAARCAAGAACTCAAAAAGCWTTATTTTTCAAACTTGTGARAAATTCCAGGCAGTGSAGTACTCAAACACYGTAMTTAAGTAAAAATACAGATAAACAGACCAAAATGTACTGAAAGTAAAACATTTTACTTGATTAAAAGTAATTGTGACAACAGTTACAGAAATTGTAAATTCTCCTACACGAGTCGGTTTTTGAACYGGCTAACTTGAATGTCTTTTAAATGGTGGCACATTTCCTGACGCTCCAGCAGGAATCGCCGGTAACGCTTTCTTTTACGGTACCCTTATTACCATGTAATTACGTGGTAATTAGGGTACAATTTTACTATGTAATAAATTGTCTGCAGTAATGTAGCACTTACCTGGTAACGCATTACAATTCACTATGTAACACCTAAATAAGTAGTAGGTAATTTGGACAGTTTTAAAGTTATATTTTATTNTGTTGTACCTCGTTCCAATCCTTCAGGGAACAGTAGTTATATGCATAACATTGCGTTTTATGTGTTTTTATATAAAAAAAAATAAAGGCTCCTTGAAGAAAGGCATTCTGCCTCCTTTTCATGTGACGGTTATTTTTGATCAGCCTTGAAAATGACATTTTTTACGATCTCATGCGATATCTTGTGATCTCACATGATCTGTTAGTGCTCGGATTGTGAGTTACTGTCGACTGCAACAACAAACCAGCTCAAAATCTGCAGAATTCACTGAGGTGTAAGCATTTTCTTATTGACCAAAGTTGAGCTGTGGCATCTATTTTAAATGAGTTTGACTTGAAAAGTGAATCAGTTGTATGAGATTAGCTGGCTGAGGCAGCCATCTTGAATTGGGTTGACAATAAAAGTTACCATAAATATTCTCAGAGCAGAAGCCCCCCACCCACCCACCCTCTGCCCCTCTCAGCCTCAGCCCCTTCCYGTTCCCCTGCTCTGGTTTCCAATTCTCAATTCCCTGTGTATCTCTCCTAAGCCACGGCCAATCCTCTCTGGTGGTCTTGTGCACATAAGATTAGTCGTCCCCCTCCGCTTCCGAGACCAAAATCCTGCCACTCGTCACCAGCCACCCGGCTGTCTGAGGCTCCACTCCAGATCTGGTGAGCGAGCCCGACAGGCGGGGGGGGGGGCGAGATTAGAGGCAGCATGTTGAGGTTGACTGTGCAGCCCGGCCGACACCAGCAGAGTCACTGCTGAGTGGTTGAAGCTGGGGGAGGACGTTTCCTGCGATGTTCTGTCACCGCTGGATGGTGGAGCGGGCAGGTGAAGGGAACAGCAGGGGCACCAGTATTTCTGCCAGGCACTCGGGGAGCACTCACACATCCCTGTTCAKGTGTGAGTTTGCTCAATTCGATCAAATCAGCTGAAATAACAACTGAATGTGATTTTCTGGTGTATTTCTGTTAATCACGTGTTTTTAATGGGAACAACGTTTGACTCCAACAGTTAATGTTGAAGTTTGAAGCAAAGATCTCTCACAACGAGCAGCTAACCTGTGTGAGCATCACTGCAGCCACAAATACAGAGAAGTTTAGTACAA
>NW_013952527.1:986527-988040 GCF_001266775.1 Austrofundulus limnaeus | reverse complement strand
ACCCCATCTTGATGTTTTGGGACCCCACTTTGGGTCCCGACCCCAACTTTGGGAAAGACTGGTCTAATAGTATTTTTCTGTTTTGCGTTGGTTCAGTTGACCAATTACAGCAATTCCCCTCTTGTCATTGATTACTTTCAAACTAAAACAAATAATAAAAATAAAAAAACGAATTTGACTTGACGTGGGTGTAATTTGTAATGCAACACATTGCAGACATGTAGTGGCRCAGAAAGTAGATATTTAATATGAAATGTAGAGTAAAAATCAAAAGTACCCATGACTAAATCTACTTAAGTATAAGTACTTTGTTACATCCCATCACTGATTCCAGGTTTGCATAATAAATAAAACAAAGTCTGTTTGAACTTTCAGGAAATAAGGATTACTATAATTTCTTGTTTCAGTTTCTTGCACCGATGTTTTTGTCTTATTTATTTGTCCCTTTAGCTCCTTTGGTCTACAGTTAGTTTCCTTTTTTTTTTTTTTTTGTCAGATTGCTACATCATTAACAGTGTGTGCCTCTGGTAAGTAGAAGATAAGAAGTTTTTTAAAAATGCTCATCTTYACCGTCCCGTTTCTTTCAGTCACATACACAACACGTTTGTTTGGCTGGGGTTTTAGTTGTCCGGTGGCCGTACATACGTAGCCACCACATAGCTCTTTACTGGAAACGTGATTAGCTGTTTGAGCATGTCAAGGCACAGAATCTATTCACGTTATCCCGCAGTGACTCAAATCCTTTCCAAGAGCTCAAACAGAACCGACAAAAGTGTCTCTACAAATAATTTCTTCTGCGCTGTGAAAGCCCTGGTGAAAGTATTTTTAGGTTCCCACAGCGAATCATGTTCAGCAGGTTTCTTTTGTAGTAAAAGTGCCTGAAGTGCTTTTAAATGGCTCAGAGCATTTGGTAGCAAAATGAAAGTGGTGCTTTTGACACAACTGTTGGATATTTAAATGTAATGTGAGCCCAAAGAGGCCTAAATAGTGCTGTTCTACAGAGGAAAACTTTAAAAAAGTGTCCCTCTCTGTTTCACAGTTTAGGTAAAACAAAAAGTAAAATGTGTTTTTTAACTTCAACTAAACTTCTTTGGAAAATAAAATACCATTGCTATATATATATATAAGCTATTAGGGGTGCAACAATACACGTACCAGTACTGAACCGTTCAGTACAATTATTTAGGTTCAATACCCACTTGTGTCAAACAATACAGATTTTTAAAATTTATTTTATCAGCTTGTCTTCTGAAGATGCTCTGTGTTGAAGGATCAGTGGATCTGTGTTCGACTACTCCACCTAKGCTGCATTTTCGAGCGCAGATCAACTTGCGTTTTCAGCAACATTTAATTTAAAAACTGTATTTTGAGGTTAAACAAATGTTCGTAATTAATTGAAATAAATTACAAGTTAAAAAGGGCATGGAGATTTTTCTTTTTTTTTTTGTATTGAAAAAATATCGAACCGTGAGACTAAAGTATTGAACCGAACCGAATCGTGAATTTTCTGTAT
>NW_013952527.1:983347-986517 GCF_001266775.1 Austrofundulus limnaeus | reverse complement strand
GTATATAATGTACTGTATGTATATGTGAAGCTAGGCACAAATGCAGATTAGATTTATATAATAAAAATAATGATTTTGTTGCAGGAWGTTGAAGTCTGGATTAACTTCAGGCAACATTTTACACATCAAAAATATTTTACACTTTATTTGCATTCATTGAATTACATAACTAACAAGAATAATCTAATCATTTATGTAGAATTTTCTTTAAAAGTGGCAATTTTTGCACGTGAATTAATATTTTCTTTTTTCTCTCCACTCCTGCTTCTGTAATTTCATTTTTTTTTTTGTCCTCTGCGGCTCCCCAGGAGCACAGGTGGGCTACTCCATGTGCTATACAAACCACACCGGAGAGGGTATTTTACTGCAGAAGGRCCACTCAACAAACAAGARTGCATCACAATTTTCCACAAGAGTCGACAGAGAAAGAGAAAAAAGGAGGGAGAGATGGCATTTGTACTCGCTGCCAGCTCGTTCATTGTGCTGGGGCTTAGAGTGTAAATATGACAAGGTTAGAGGAGCCTAGCTCCAGTTGTGAGGAAATTTAATTGAATTTCCAACCAGCTTGCTGATGTGAGATATGGAGAGGACATTTCAAATGTATGAAGATAAATAAGAGTAGAATACGGAAGGAGAAGAAGACAAAAAAATAAAAATAAAGACCAATAATATACAGTATATTGCTTGTATTTTTGTCTGGCTCTGCTAGTAGCCACATTTATATACAATTATTTAGAGTTGAAAATCAGCATTCTTTAAAACGTTCCAGCTAAACAGGCAGTAAATGTGGTAGGCGAGTTTGTCATACTGAATTTCAGACATCAAACCTTAAACTGTGTCCTTTTTTCAGAAACAACCAGGCTACATTTTTCTTGGTTTTTGAAGTTCGGTTCGCTTTGCTTCGGGCAACTTGTGTGTTCTTCTGGATTAAAAGGAGAATCTTGTCTGCGACACAGAACAGGAAAAGAAAGGAGCTGCTTACAAAAAGTCTGAAGCACTGAAATACAGAAAGGAGAGAGCAGAAAAGCTGATTCCTGCCCTGCTGCTGGACATGTGATGCACTATAAAATGCTATTTATTATCAAAATATTGGGCTGCTCTAAACTCCAAAGATTTTGCTTGGGATGCTTTATTTTATTTTCATTTTTTACTTAAGAATAAATTATTGACAGTAGTTCTGCTTATCCACTATTATCAGAACTAATATAATCAGTCAAAGATGATTTCCTGACTTTGTTTAAAAAAAAATCCCACATCTTTGCTTCAGTCTGAGACAAACAAATAGTATTTTTTTTAGTGTTAATAGTGTTTAAATCTACTAAATCAGCAGAAACATGATTTCACGCATTATTTTTCTTTGCCACACCTGATCTTCCTGTTTGTCAGCTGTAGCTCCGCCTCCTGGATTTATCACAAAACATGGTGGCCATTACCCAGCATGCAATGCACTGTGATTTAGTTTCCTTTTATTTATTTTCTCAAATTAACCTCTAAAAGACAGATTGATGCTTTCATTTGTAATCTATAAAGTATTCTGGGTTGTGTTGACTTACATTTGTTACATTTGTTACATTTGTTACATTTGTTACATTTGCAACAGATGTGGATTTTTATTACGGGAAGAAAAAAACAAAAAAACGGAGGTCTCTTTGTAGCGTAAATACATTAATCTAATCAATCAATCTGATTAACTATTTTCTTCTGATCGTGCAATAACAYRCATTAGTAGTTTAGCTTTAGTTCTGACTTATTTTTATCAAATTTGCTTGTTTTTTTTTTTTKTTTTKTTTTTTTTTTGTTAGTGGAACTAAAACCTGTTTTGGAGCAGTTTAGGTGGTTAGCTGTGCACACTGCTGGCATTTTATTACAAATTACATGTTTTACTGTTTGGAACACAAAATGGATAAAAGAAATAAATAAAAATAATTTTATGTTGTTGCTTTTATAACTCAAGAGAATATTGAAAGACTTYACTGAAACTCACCCCAAACTGCCCTTTGCTGAGTGTTTGTTGGGGCAAAATGCAATTGATTTCACTTTGAGTTGAGTTTTTATGTGCAGGCTGAGGAGCTGCATCATAAACTGCCTCTGCTAGCTGCTGACATCATCACAGTTTGGATATTTTTATTTTTAGGTAGATTGGGCAATATAGACATATAGAATAAGAAAATACAAGAATAAAATCAGTTTTTTTTTGTCACTGCAACCTGCAGAACTGCACAGTGTAATAAGATTATGAAAAAAAATATTTGTTAAAACTTTATTCTCTTACTTTTTTAATGACAGATATGAAAGCTTTGTTTTGCTCGATAGCAGATTTATTTACTCTTTGATTGGTCACTGTTTCTGGTGTGCAGACATCTTTGATTGTCCACTGTGACATGTTCTGCACATCTGTTTCTGCAGGAAAGCACTGTGGCTGTAAATCCCTCCAGATTCAGCTCTGCAGCAGACAGCAGGTGTCTGCTRTGGCAGCCTGGCCCCAGTGTGTGCGGTCAGAGCAGACCTGCAGTGGCATCCTCTGGACAGACTTTAACAGTTCACATGGGTCTTGATTTGTCACCACTGGTGTCAGAAACTCTAAGAAGCGAGCAGATTGTCAAAGAAGGGACGCTCTGATCAGCCCCTGATGTTGTTGAACACCTATGGACCACTGTTTTTAGGTTGGCCTGGTTCAAATCTTATTCTACCAAATATTCCATCAGCATGAGCATCCTGCTRCTTATCAGTGGCTGTGTAGCTGTAGAGATGCTAACTTAGCATTAGCTTAGGGTGAAATTTAAACAGCTTTAATGAAGACAAAAGAAAACTCCCACAGTAGATACTGTAGAATTTCATTTCAGCAAAACACATTCCAGATGTAGTGATTGGTAATTCTCACTATTCATCACCGTTAATTGACTGAATTTCTGTTTAGTCCAGTCAATACAGCTACTGATCTCTGGAAAAATCAGTACACAATATTTTTATATAATTTCTATCATGTATCATCATTACCAAGGTTTCTCACAAACACATGTTGGAAAATAACTTTTTTCTTATTTTAAACAGCACGTGTGTATGGAGCACATAATTAGAAATAAAAGCAGAAATACTGTATATAAATGGACCAATAAATAAATACACTAAAAATGTTCCAATTAAATTAAAAAAGGAGAACTTTACATCAT
>NW_013952527.1:977661-983332 GCF_001266775.1 Austrofundulus limnaeus | reverse complement strand
TATATATATAGCAAAATGTTAATTATGTGCTTAAATATATAATTCATGTCTTCTGCCGGGGCTCGAGCGCCAACGAACTTTCTCATATCAATAAAACTGTTTAACTGCTGTACTTCTGTGTGAGTCTTTCCAGGTTGAAGGTCAAATAATTTCTAAAGCATGATGTAAAGTTCTCCTTTTTTAATTTAATTGGAACATTTTTAGTGTATTTATTTATTTATTGGTCCATTTATATACAGTATTTCTGCTTTTATTTCTAATTTTGTCACTTTTCGTCCTCCATACATGACCCTTACCTGATCAGTTTGCCGGTGGATTCTTTAAGYTCCAGCTGCTGCAGTTTCAGGTGAGAGAAGAAGATTCCAGGTTCTTATCCTCTCGGGAGAAGGAGCAGGAGGAAATGATGTTTTAGAGCCATGATTGCACTTTTTAATCCATTCAGAGAAGCTCAGACTCAGAGCCGAACCGTATTCTGTGGATTAACTTTTGATAGCAGCTGCATTTTCAGTTAGAAATAAAGGTGGGATGGGATGTAAAAATGATAAATAAACAAAGAAAAATAAATACTAAGACTTTTATGTTTGCTTTTTTAATTTATTTATTTATTTGCTGAATGTCTGAACCCATGGCATTCTTATTGTAATTTACATGAACTAAACTTTGCTAAAAATGTTATAAACTTTATGCAATCTCAATAWTTTGAGTGTTTCCTGATCAATCTTAGCTAACTTGAGGATATTTGCTTAACTATTTTTGTAGCCTGTGGTTTAAAGATAATTGTTTTTCTGGGTAAATAAGGAAATTGTGCTCACTCACTTATGAATGATGGGATCATGTGTGTGTGCACGTAAATGAAATCCTCCATTGATAGCTGTCATTTCTGATTGGAGTGTGCTGAAACATGGGAGTCAGCCAAATGTAAATCCGCCCCGGTGAGGACACGACCTGACTTACGGTGTCGTCAAGTCAGTCTTGGCAAAGCTGAATTTATTGCAGAGAAATAAAAAAAAAATACACTCAGTTGAGATCAGCAGCAGCCCGCTCCACTGCTGCATGTTTTSTTTTGCTTTGTAGTGATAAATAAAGAAATTACCAATCAATCTGTCCTGACTGAGATGTCAACGTCTAACTAGTTCTCTCATGAGCTGGAGAATAAAAAATGTTCAACTTTCTGATCGGTTTGGCTGAAAGAAAATGAGTCTTGGCTGCTCGCTCATTTGTATGGATTAAAGCTACAATTGAAACTGACTCAGTTTAATGCTTTCTTTGCCCGGTTGTGATTGGAATGTTAAGAAAAAAAAATGATTGTATTTGTAATGGAATATAGTAAACATATGCAAACAATAGGATTTTGTTATTTATTTTAGAAAGAAAAGTGGTAATTTTGCATTTTCTGGCAGTAATAAAGTGGTACACTTTCTAAGTTGAAACATCTTTACTCTGTTCCACTGTGAATAAAATATAAGAATATAACATTTGAAAATCATTGCCTTCTGCTTTTTTACATTTTGCACAACGTTCCGACTTTTACAAAATTGCGGTCATAAATAAATAAATAAATCAAAACCTTCAAAAAGAAGCCGACTCAATGGGTTTTATGTTATGTCATTGTTAGCCACCACACGCAACATGTTTCCGTGCCAGCGCTCACAAAAGCATTTGATGGTATCATTACTTATAGCACAGTCATTATTGTACCGAGCCTGATTCATTTTGTCATTTGCGTCACTGGAACAAGCGCCGTTGGCTCACATGTTGGACGAGCTTGGCTTCTCCTCATTGGTCTCGTGGCTGACAAATGACTTTGTGAAAACGATACAGCCTCCTAGCAGCCAAAAAAAAGGTGGGGGGGGTTGAGAGAAAGAGAATTGAAACTGAATCCTAGCCTTTGTCACCAGTCTCATCTGTCATCTTTTCAATATTGATGTCCATTATGTTTATGGATTATTTGGCTGTCTTCTGTTCTGTGGCCCGGCTCGGCCTGTCGGGGCAGTGGCCCGTTGATAATATCGTTTTGATTGATGGGTCTCACAGTTTAATTGTCAGCACCGGTCCAGTTTTAATGGACTCGGAGATTACACGTGAGATGAGTCAGAGTTCAAACTGTGTGCATGCTGTGGTACAGATCTYGTATCATCACGCTGGGCCATTATCAGCTCTTTGGCTCGTGTTCATTGCTTCCTGGATCACCTTTCATGGATCGCATGTCCTTTTACTGGAACAGAGCAGCCTTTGGTAAGATTTATCACACCTGCCAGCAGAAATAATTTTGTTTGGCTTCTTGTGTACAAGTCCTCCAGGACACTCGATGCAACTGAGTGTATTTATAAGTGGTAATCTATTACATGCGTTTGGWCAAAAGTAGTGCATTTTAAACAACAACCCTGCTCATTCTGGAAGGTTACAGAGGAGTTTTTTGATGTTTCGTTTGCCTCATTCATCATCGGGGATTGTTTCGGTGCTCTATTGTTTTGAATGAGCAGCCTCTATATGAGTTAACTCACACCAAACGAATCCTTTCATAAATCAGTGAGTGCCAGTTAATCTGAAATTATGTAATGTCACATTATGTCATTGCAGCGCGTGGCAATCATACGTTTCTGTACGAGCCAGATAAATTAGCGACACACTCCGTGGGAATTGAATGAGCATCTTAAAGGGACAATATCATGTAAAATCAACTTTTTTGAGTTTTATATCACATTAAAATGTTATACACTCATAAAAAACATGCCCAAAGCCTTGCTCTGACTCATTCATGCATGTTTGAGAAATCCTGCAGTGTTTTTATGAAGCCATGCTGAGGAGCAAAATGACAGGTGGGGACCAGAAACGCCTTTTGGTACCAGGAACGCCCCTGGGACGTGTCTTTAAGCCGAACTTCCTCATGGCAGAGCGCACCCCATCTCCCCCACCCCACACAACTCACACATTACTCCTGCAGGCTCTCGGGTCAAAGTGAAGGTGAAACCTAACTATCTGCTTAGCTCTCAACATTAGTTCTCACTCAGTGAAGCTCTTTTCAGATTAAAAATACCTTTGAGGAAATGTATTTTCAGATGCCAAGTAAGTTCTTAAAGAGACAGAGGCCAATTTCAAGGCGTTTAGAGGAGGAAGTGATGAAAAGATAAGTTTATTTTCTATTTAAACATAAAAACAGCATTTTAATAACAGCTAAAGGTGACATAGATACTTTATTATGGTATAGTACTGGGCTATTCAACTAAATTGCTCCGGGGGGCACGGTTAATGCAGACCAACGGCTGAGGGGCCAAACGTCCAGCAATTAAAGTTAGTATTTTGTAAATAAACCAAAGATCTGTTACCTTTGAAATAGTTTATTTTGCTGCGTTTAATCATGGCTATAACATACAGAACCCTATATAATAAGTTTAGTGATAATAAAACATGTCAAAAACAAAAATAACGCATCATATCTCCCATTTAACACAAATAATATTTTGACATCTCTGACTTGCCAACTTTTTAAACCAATTTTTTTTTACTTTCATAATTTTATCTTCAACAGCTTATAGTTTTAACTGTCTTGAGTGTGCTTGGAACTAGTTTTTACCAGCTTGTAGCCAAGATTCTGGCATTTCTGTAGATACCAAACATGTCTATGTTTAACTAAAAGAACTCATAAGTAGAAAACTGGTGGTCTGGGCTTAAGAGGTGAATGAACCAATTGGCGGGCCGCATTTTTGTCACTCGCGGGCCGGATGTGGCCTGCGGGCCGCCAGTTGAATAGCCCTGGTGTAGTATTTAAATGTATGCCTGAGAAACACATRATATTGGCCCTTTAAGCTGAAACCTTTTTGAAGGGTGATTCAGCAGGCACGTGGGGTTTACGCTGCGTGTTTTCCTCCAGTGTTGGATGTATTGGCCTGCGTCTTTCTCTCATCCCTCAACACTCCCCGATGTCCCTCCCCTGTGTGTTTGCAACCAAGGTCGAAGTGGTCCTGCTCTGTTTTCTATAAGTGTGTGGGCTCCATTTATCATTCGTATGATGGCCGCACACTAGCGTGCCCTACATCCCCCTCTCCCCCTCGTCTGCGTTGGGGTGTGTGTCTTTGTTTGTGAAAGTCGGTTGTTGTCCGTGTGCTCGCTCAGCTGAGTGATTCTTCCTCTCTTAAACTCGTTTTGATTTCACAGATGTATCCACAAACACAGAGGCTTCACAGCGTTGTTCGGTGCGTCAGTAATTTTGCGCCCAAACTTCCAGGGGAAAAATRTACAGCTATGTGCTAAAATAAAACACGAGGGAGAAAAGGAGCAACTACAAAGTCTAAAACAGAAGATTCGTTCCCGTCCAATCAATAGTTAGTGGTGGTGTTTTTGGCAGCTGTTTACAGCCTTGGGTGAGTATCAATGGATCTATATCTGCTTGGCACATCTGGACACTGCAATTTGTCCTCCATTCTCTTCTGCAAAATGACTTAGCCTCTGTCAGGTCGGCTGGCTGGGAGCTGTGAAATCTGGAACGGATTGAGACTGAGCTGGTTGATTTGAAGTCATTACAGTCACTCCACCGTTGTCACAACAATCTAGTTTTTTATTTTTTTATTTTTTGGACTGCAGATCCTTTCCCAACTGATTCTCCATATATACCATCAGCCAAACACACACAGGGATGTCAGGGGAGTTTTTTCAGCATCTGTAAAACGGTGACAGGTGAATCATCCCTGCTGCAGTCCGACCCATGAAACCCGCGTGCTCGATACAGAGAACTCATTATGGCTTCTYCGCTTGTCTCTCCTGGCCTGACARGTTCTGACGAACACCTCCTTTCAGGCAAATTGTTGTCTGCGTCTCTTTTTTAAGGTTTTAACATTTGGCACTTTGAGGAATATGCAGCGACTTTGTAATTTTCACTGCATCACCAAAAGGATGCTTGATGGGTGGCTCTATTAAGTCAAACCCTCAGAGTGCGTTTAAAAACACAGCAATCAGTTGTAGCAATAAAACTACCCTTCAGATTCTGTTCTAGCAGCTTTGTTAGAGGATTTCACAAGAAAACTAGAAGGATAGTTTGTGATTGTCTTGTTCCTACAAACATTTTCTGCAGGAAGTTGCTGCCGTTTTTATCTAAAGTTGATGTTTCACCCCTTATTACCCCCGCCAAGGAGGTAATGTTTTCGGTCACGTATGTCCGTCTGTCTGTCGTTCTGTCTGTGGACAACATTACTCAAAAAAGTGAGGACAGATTGTCATGACATTTTTACCACAGGTGGGTACTGGCCCAAGTAACACACAATTGCATTTTGGTGATGTTCTGGATCACAATGCGAATACAGGATTTTTTTTCTTTCAATCCTCTGAGATCGGCAAAGCTGTGATGCTTTCACAGGGCTTCTATAAAAATCATTGAGAGCTTTCAGTATTCATTTGAACTGAATAGGACAGCACAGACTTCAAACTTTATAAAAGTGATGTTAAAACCAGATTTAATGATGAATAATTTTAGCCGTAATGTGCACATTTTTTACACATTTGGTGCGCATTTAGAGAACGTTTTGTGAGCAGGAAGTGCGTGACTGCACCACGAAACCTATTTTTCCCACTTCCTCAAGCACACCACATTTCCGAAACAACCAAACAGTTTGTCTCTACTAGGCTTGTAAACAGAGAGCTTCTGGCCGGACCTCAAAGTTTGGAGACGGGGGGAGCC
>NW_013952527.1:975438-977495 GCF_001266775.1 Austrofundulus limnaeus | reverse complement strand
CGTCAGAACTTATTCGGCAAATGTGTCTCCATCTCTGCTTTTGTGCATTAAATCTTACAGGATGGGGGAAATTGGTCTTGGCGGAGGTTTGCACTCTCCGAGTGCTTCTAGTTCATTATGTGAATGTTACTTTTGCAATAGCACCGATGATTTTCAGGGTTTTTGTCACTTTTTGTGCAATCTAACAATCAAAAAACATTCATCTCATTCAGGAGTTCGGAGCTGTAAGTTTTGTTTTTGTAACTGTTACTTTTCATGTTGCTTAACTTTATTTAGATTTTTTTTCCTTAGAAATACATTGACACCTCCTCAATTTCTTCAAAAAATAAGGCTGAGAGTGTGACAGAGGTGATTTATTAGTCCAAATCAATTAGAGTTTCGACAGTCAGAGAAAATGCAAATCTCAGTCGATGCCTGATGGTTTGCCTTGCCTGTGATGCAACAGTTCCCAGAAAAGTGATTTAACTGTTACCCATCAGGTGCACTTTGCCCAGTATTTCTCCTCTGAAGTTTCTTGCTGTATCATCACAGATATCTGTCTAGTTTGCTGTGAAAAGTGGCCATCCCAGGTTGCATTTCACAAGTTCCAAGAGCTCAACCAATCGACTGACGCTCGCTCTCAGCAGAGCGACGGAGCCAGCTGCTGCAGTTAAATGAGCTCTGCGCTCGTTGCCAGTTTTCCCTCCTGCAGAAAACTGTTTCCTTTTTGTCTATGCCAGGTTTGTAAATGCAGCGCAAGCAGGACGAGGAGGGTTTAAATGCAGAAGTTGTAGAAAAGTTCTGGCTTCAGTTTGCGTGTAAGAACACAAAATGAAGTTTTTGAGGACTGAAGATGCTTTTTATGCCCATATGTTTTCATTAATGTTCACCGCCATCAAATGTAAAGGCAATTAACTTTTTGACCGCCACAACTAATCAACATTAGCCAACACAAAAATGTTTAAAACGCAGTCAAATGTACAGATATTGTGGCAGATACTTCTATGTATACATTTGTTTTCACACCAGGATGTGGGCTCTTATTTTGAAAGTTAACAAGGAGGGAAAAGCTGTTTTTTGGGGGGAAGAGTTTTGTTCTGTGATTTAAGTAGACTACTTGTTGTGACTGTTGGAAATACATCTTTATTAATAAGAGACTTAAATACCTTTTTGTCTCCTTTTGGCTGACTTCTACTTTATTAAGTTAAATTCTGGTGTGGTAGTAGCTGAGAGTCATTTACAACTTATGCTTCAAGCATCAGATCAGGTGCAATATTTAATGATATTGTGCATAATATTAATTTGAAGCTTTGACCAAAGTGATTATAATGATCTTAATTTGAAACTGCAACATGAAAAGGCAATACTTGCCTTCAAGGAATTGTAGGCTTTTATTTTTTTACACATTTTTAAATTTATTTAATATCCAACTTACTTCCCATTCACCTCACCTTYTCACTTTAGTATTTTCTGCCCAGTAATTAAATTCTTAACGTCTCRAAATTTCAGTTTGATGTTGTTTTCTCTGGCTTTCACTGGAATGTTAGTCACACAAAAGCCTCACTAACCTTCAATCAAACCGAGCCGACTGAAACAAAAGAAACACTCTGGAAGAGAGGATTTGTGCGAGATAAAAGTGAGACAAAAGATTTTGCCGGAGAAGCAGCCCAGCTGACCGCTCCGGTCCAGGCGTGGATCGATATTAGGTGATGTAGGAGCTGGCGGGGGGTGATTGAGGGGGAAGCTGAAAGGCTAATCATTTCAGTCATTACCCAGCCGTGTCTCCTGATCCCTGGGATTAGCAGACACAGAAACGGGGGAGATGTTGTGTTAGTGCTACATGAGACTATTGGGGATTTGTAGGAGTAGCAAACACTGCCCGTCCCCAGCTGCCTTTGGTAATTGCGCCTGCAGTGCTGCAAATGGGGATCTGGTCAAAAGAGTGTGTATACAATAAGTGTTGACTGCACTGCAACGAAGGAAAGGAYGGAAGCAAGACGAAATGGAGACAGTGTTGGCCTCTGTTTTTGTGTATGTTCATGCACACGTGTAGGAAATTCGAGACGGCAGCCCCGCAC
>NW_013952527.1:966430-974707 GCF_001266775.1 Austrofundulus limnaeus | reverse complement strand
CCTTCTGCCACAGCTCCATTGGTCTAATGGTCTATGTCATGGACTTTCATGTGGGAGATCAGGGTTCAAAACCCGGCTGTCACACAATTACCTTAATTATAAACACCTGCTGACGTGACATGCACAAGCTGGTGTAGAAAACACATTTGAACTTGGTCAAAGTTCATTCTGCAAGTCCAATGCTGCAGGCAAWGACATGCTACGTGGCAATGCACACTTGTTTTTACATCGTAAAAACCCATGTCTAGTTCCATTTGCATTTTCCACAATGCGGAAATCATAGAGCCCTACATATCTCAGTCCTATATTTATTTATTTTTTACACAAATGGGAAATTTTTCCACATACCCCCTGTAATATGCTTTGCATACCCCCAGGGGTATGTGTACCCCTGGTAGGGGATCACTGATTTAGAGGAAAGATTTGCTAATTTTTATACAATTGGATGTATTGACGGGTCATGAAGTTATTAACTTACTAACAAAATACAGTTATACACAGCATAATTTATAAATAATAATAATAATAGCAAAAGTTACTTTGTTTACCATGGACTTTACAAGACTTTATTGTAGTAGGGAGTTTCAGAAGAAGGTGTTTTTAAAATTCAACTCATAAAAGTCTTAAAATATCTTCTAGTAATTAATATTTTATCAGTCAATTAAACACTGACAACAGTTTAAAGGGTAAACCAACATGGAGGACAAGGTTTTGCTATTCTGATGCTATTTATTGATCTCTTACATTCAAGAGCAGCTAGAAACTTGTGTGTGTCCAGATTCTGCTCCTGAAATTCAATCACATTTGACGGACGTCAGTATCTCTCTGGGTGACTGATAGTGACGGAGGTGGTGACTCAAAATCACGAGAAAATGGGAAAATTTTCAGTTTCAGTCTCACTGAATTGATTGTTTGTGACTAAGTGACCACCGAACCAGGCGGCTGCTTCATGCGAGGAGAATTTCTGATAAAWCCATTTTTACATGCTTGCTAAACTGCAATCCAGCTCGTGCACCTCTACGCTGGCAGGTTCTCTGATCTATTAGTGCTACTAGAGCCAGCAGTATTTAAAGTGTCATGTACCTTTATGTTGAGAAACTCTTTCAGCTAAAATGTAAACCAAGTAATTTATTCTCTAAAGGTTAGAATAATTTTGTAATGTAATGCAACGTGAACTTTTTTGTAAATGTATTCTGTTAGCAGACTGGTTCTGAATATCTGCGTGGGGATGTTTGTGTTCATTTGTTGTAAATATTCAGACTGCTCTATGTGACTCTGCTCATAAAAAAGACCTTTTATCGGAATGAATTCATTAAATTACTTTCAATAAGTCACACAGCTTCAAACATTAACCCAAAGGCACACAGCTCTCTGTGATTTCCACGGATCAAGGCCRTGCACATTAGAATCAGACCACTATTAAATCTTTAAAGCCCAACGTTGACGTTTTGACCTTACCTATCAGCTACTCATCGCTGCAGACTTCGTTCCTAATTCTTCACAAATTTACAACCATCATAAACACAGCTCAGATGTTTGGCCATAGTATTACTAATAAGGGCATCTTTGTGTTTCCTTCCTGAGTGTTTCTTGCTGTATTGTTGTGAAAAAAATATTTGTTTTTCCCTTACTTTTGATGCATATTTGTCCTCAAATATGACGAAATTAGCTATTCAAAATGGCCGACTGGAAGTGTTTTTATCTGAACATTTGTACTTCTCCTGGCCATTAAYATCACTCTTCCATGTCTTGAAGCACTCGAAACACTTAATAACAAATATATTTTCATCTTTTCAGCATGTTTACTCAGCTAACTGGCCAAAAAACAATGGAAAAAAAACGTTTTTCCTGTGAGCATAGCTTTCTCCACTAGATGCAGGCATCCGCGTAAAAACTGCGACCATCTCTGTGTTTGGCTTATGCGTCACTAAACAAAGTTCCCACCCCCTCAAACTATATACCAAATGAAAGGTACGGTGATTGGCTACACAGCTGTGGCATCAGAACGAAGCTCGGAGCTGACTGGCCGATTCTACGGTCAATCAAACTCAGGATGACGGAAACCGAAAGTTGGTCACTTCTCAAATATTATTTGCTCTGGACAGCCGATACTTGAACCTAGTTAGTCAAATGAGGTGTCAATCAAAAGAGGAGGGCCTAGACGTCCATTTTGATGCATTGAACATGGACACAGGTTGAACAGAAACACAGAACAGCCTTTCAAAATAAAACGAAACAAAAACAGCATGGGGGCGTTCCGYTAGATGGATAACTAATGTGAAAATTGAAGGGATCACACATTAACTTCCACTCGTTAGTTATGTGACTTAAGATAAAGGTCTTTATTTAAATTATTATTATTATTATCATTTACTGTTAAATCGGGTAGATGCTGAAATTGTACACACATGCTAAAAATGGTGCCATGAACTCAGGGAAGTTTTGACATTCAAGCTCCACTGATTAGATTTGTGCGAATGCTGCTTCTTGTCCTGTAATCTGGCCCGCATGTAAAACCGAGAGAACAAAACGTCCGTCGTTCTGCATGACTGAAGGATGATGCTGCTGTGGCTGCTCTCCAGCACCTGCAGCATCAAACATCAAACGTCAGCTTCAAAAAGAAGAAAAAGCAAAAAACACCAGGAGCGAGGAGGCCGTTCAAAAGGAACTACTCACTCTTGAATGCATTGTGGTTTTGAACTCGGAAGAGATTATTGAAAGCTGTTGGGATTACTCAAAAGCAAAGAAATCCAGAGTTTGCTGACTACATTCAACACTAAATAAAAAAATAAAATAAACTACAGACTTTGACCTTAAAACAAAGTGTTTGACTGAACTTTAAGCCTGAAAGTGGGAAATTAGGTTGAACTACCATCGGAGTTTATCCCAGTTCAATCCAACACGCCACAAGGGATCACAAGAAATAACAAAAAGTTGCCGAAAGGAAAATGAAAGAGGTGACACGAGGGAGCAATGCATGGTGGCCGTGGTTGGGGATATTAAAGACGTGGGGAAATGATGCCAAGTTCCTCCTCTTCATCTTCTTTTACAAAGTTACTCTCATGGGCCCAAGTAAGTTTAAAAATAGAGCTTGTCTAATAGAGAGAAGGGCCGAGAGGGGCGGTGGTGGTGGGGGGTAGAAGCGAAATAGTCTGGAGGAGTCCTCTGTGGTTGGAGGACGCAATTTGAGATTGGCCAGATTGCTTTTTATTCCTCCGCTCTTCTCCCCGTCGGCCACTCACGAGGCGCGATACGCACCTGCGAGGTCCCTAAGCCGCAATAAGTCTGACGCCGGTCCCCCACAACCGCCGCCGAGGAGCCGCCACACTCGCGGCACGAGAAAATCAGCACCATGAAATAAAAGAGGGACTCAGGAAAGATCAGCGGGGATTTGAGAGTGATAGATGAGAGTAAAGTGAGAGAGTGGAGGAGAAACGGGGCGAGCAGATGAAGGTGGCGTTTTGGTTGGGATATGAGGGAAATGTAAATGCACCTCTGCTGTTTGTTGTCACAGGAGATGCATAACCAAGATGATGAATTTGTTTTTCAGAATTAATCTAAGGGAATAACTGGGTGAAAGCTAGAAACCAGTTGTATCTGAGACTGATGGTATTTTTTGTTTGTTTTTTCTGTCACTTTTAGGAGGAGAAGGTTCAGCGGAGACCGGGCAGAAGGAGACGTCCACCTGCGACATTTGCCAGTTTGGAGCAGAGTGCGATGTGGATGCAGAAGATGTTTGGTCAGTTTGCACAAACAGTTTTCAGCTCAAATCACGCAACACCAAGCTTTTTCTTTTTACCATTTGACACCCATACTTAGGGATGGGTACTGAATTTGATACTTTTAAGTACAGACCGAATTCTGTCGGTACAACCGAGAATCTATTCACGTAACATCAAACGGTACCATGTTCCGGTACCTAAATGCATCATTGCGACTGTATTGGCGTAAGAGTTGTGAGTTTTCCATGTTTGCCCTGAACGCAGCGTCGCGTAAGAGCGGAATGACGTCAACAGCCACTGGTTCAGTAAACAGCTCGGTCTGAACGTAGCATGAAAGCCTTGCAGCTCCTAAACTCGTCAAACAGACCACCTCTGAATTATCTGGTGGATTAATTATCTGGTGGATTAATTATCTTGTGAACACGAAGTTCGCTTGCTCAATGTAAATAAAGTACCACCACTTTCTTTATTTCATCCGCCATTAAACAGAGGCTGGCAGAGGAAAACAATGGAGGCACTTCCCGACAGTCCGAATGCATCTGACCTGAAAAAGCACAAGCAGATAACTTGAAGTGTTGGACGCGTTTTGGATGCTCAAAACGTAGCTTGAATACATTTTATTTATTTTAACTCCACCCTCTTTCTTATTTGACTTAAACTTATTTGCCTTCCATGGATCCATCACACAAGTTTTCTAGCGGGGAAATGACATCAATAGAAACACGTGGAGCTGGATTTTAATTTGTGCAATAAGACAAAACAGTCTTGTTGTTTTCAAGAGTTTTCACTTTAAAGAAATAAGTTACACAACTGATGTTACAATACAGAGTTGTATGTTGTCTTGATATTTGTTAATTTTATAATATTGAGAAATATGTTAAAAAAGAAAAGTTTATTATTTAAAAAAAACAACACACACCAAGTACAAAAAATGGGTACCGTTAAGTACCGATTCCCAGGTACTGGATATTGGTACTGAATCAATTCAAATACCAAAGGTACCCATCCCTACTCATAATGCATGAGTGCAGCTCGTGTACTCTATTGGTGCAACTGTGCTTTGGCACAAGTATGAATTGACCATTTTAATAGTTGTTTAAATGCAAGTTTTGACACAAAGAATGTGAAGCAGAGCTTCTCCGTCCTGCACACACCCACTGCTGAACACCCACTGAGGGTTTATTGGACGGCTGACCATTTCATTTAACCTCAATTACCAAAGCAGGGCTGGGAGAGAAAAGAGATTTTCGTTTATGCTGGAAATCCAATTACTCTTCTTACAGGACTTGGCAATGTCAGACCAAAAATGACTTTGACTCACACAAGAAAAACTAGTTCAGTGATGAAATAACATTTGTCATAGATTTAACCATTTGTTGCAGATGAGGCAGATGTGGGTAATGTGTTTTCCTTTTTTGGTGCATTGGAAGCAACAGAAGAGAACACCCTGCGGGCAACATAAAAACATGTCTGCGGAAAAACCCAGTTAAATGGAGACTCAACTGGTGAACTGTTCCTGCACCAGAATCGGTGCATTCTGCAGCGTGAATCAGACTTCAATGAACCAATGCTGCTGATTCGATGTGCAACATAATCAACCGGTATCAGCAAAGAGGAGGCAGCACTTATAAGAAATCCCAGACGTGCCTCCAGAAATTAGACGTGCCCGGAGAGTACAACTCCATCAAACTGCCTGATGTAATGGAAAGATAATGTACCCTGGTGTGCAATAACCATAATGCCAAGGAACGGCTTCATGATGCATTTTGAGTCTTGTTGCAAATACTGAACAGCTGGAGTCCACTCCTGATGCCACCCACTTTAGCAAATGCACCTTAATATGCCACTAAAACACAGAAATTGATTTATTGGCAATTGCTGAATCCCCAAGAGAAGAATTTATGAGATCACTGCAGGACAAAGCACAAGTCGCTGGTTTGTGCGCATGAAACTGAAAACATTAAGAAAATGGAGCTTTAATCATATTTAGCACAACCTGAAATAAAGACAATTACACATTACACAAGACAGGAGGGAGGCAACCAGCAGTGAGTAAATCAATCCTGTTAAAAACGGGATTTGGCATAAATATTATAACAGACATATGAATATTTCAGTGTCCCTTCGTGTTAAACGGAAACTACAAGCGGTCTTTAATCTTTAAAAAGCCCCCAGGTGTTTGGATAAGAATGCTTCTGGTGAATAATCAGGAAGGTAATTGCAACCCAACAGTGGGTGATTTCTATGAAACGGCAGCCAACAGCCGCTGTCGTATGAGATTGTTTTGATTAAAATGACAGGTTATTCCAATCAGCAGCAGCTGGTTTTAATCAGACTGTCAGTTAATCACGCCGTGATTGGACACGGAGGTGACTGTAATCAAAGGCCTTCTTATTTTCACACAGTCCAGATTAATAAATTATTTTCTTGTGTTTGTGGAATTGAGGGAAGTTTTAAACAAATAGTCATGCAACTTTTTACCAAGTCCTTCCGTTTACTATCTTTGTAATTTGTAGTGTAAAAAATGTTTCCTTAGCCACCTGCTTCGGATGTTATCATCCATGATATGGACGTTATTAGGTGTTATCAGTCCCCTAGAATGGCTTCAGAATGTCCCGCCTGGGCCGGTTAGCAGGTTCCCCGTCCCATAGAATGGCCTCTGATTTTCAGCTGGTTAATATGAGGCATAAAAAACTGGTTAATATGAGGCATAAAAAACTGGTTAATATGAGGCTTAAAGCCACTAAGGTTAACTTTAGAGCAAATGACACGGTTAGTGCTAAAGACACCGCCCTCCAACAGTTGTATATTGTGGCCTTCCACAATAGGGCAATGGGTAGGGTGCCGGATCAGAGAGCAGGGGACCAGGGCTTGAAAGTGACACGGACACAAAAAATTTMTTACAATATGTTTAGCTAATTTACACATTCATTGTCATTGATATATTAATCCACTAGGGGGCACTGTCGGGACAGTCTGAAGTCTAGAAGGTACCGTAGGGACCCTCTGAAGCCATTGTATGGGACTGATAATGCCTAATAACGTCCATTTCATGGACTGATAACACCAGAATCCCCTGCCTTAGCATAAATTTCTGAAAAGTATTMAACTCTTTACAGACGATCGGGCGTAAACGTTTATTATTCTGATATGCATCATGATAAGGTTAGAGTTTTATTAAAATTGTAAAAATGTTGGTTTTSTGTTCCAGAGAATAATGTTGTGGATTTGGATCTGATGGCAAATCTCCACTTTAGAAAGTATTTTTAAATCTACTTTATGATTGGTTGTTTGTTGAGTCATAGCACAGTCATGATTCAGTGTTAAATTAACAAGCACATATTTTTGGTGGGGATAGAAGAGGTCTCCACTTGGCAACAACCCACAGAAGCCATCAGTACAAATGTTTCTGTCTCCAGTTTTCTGGCTCTGGCACAAGAACACGACCTCCACATTCGTTATCTCTCATATATATTTAAGCTCTGATTGGTTCAGTGGCTTTCTGAAAGTGCAAAGAGAACTAAAGTACAGTATGTGAATCACTGAACAATATTTAATAGGCTGAAGGGATTCAGAGGTCTGGAATTTAAAGTTCTCCAAGTTTTTCAACAAAGAATGCCTTCGGGATGTGCTGGGACAGAGCACTTTTTGCATTTGGGTATCTTTTATTTGAACAGAATTATTATTTTTATACATCTTGACAGCATAAAATAACACTTTACCTGATGTAATAAAGGGTAATGCCTGGTTGGAAGAAAATTGCTATTTCAGCTTGTTTTTGCCCAAAACGTTTTATTGATTACATATATCATCATTTGTGATTCACATAAAGAATMATATTTTTCCTACTTTTTACATTTCCAGATAAAGAAAAATCGTCCTGATTGTTGTGGTAAAGATAATACATGCTTGCTGAGCCTCATTTGGCAGAACGCTGCACTTGTCTCTGCTGCAGTGACCGTCTTTTATCCGCACCCCATCTCTCTATAGCTCCCTATTCTCCAAGGGAAGGTGGCGGCAAGTGGAAAAAAAAAAGACTAATTTGCCCCAGAGGGATCAATAGAGTGTCACAAAATTCCATTTAGATCCATTTGTGTTGTAAAACAGTAATTACCCACAGAAATCTGCACTTTCAGAGGCATCAATAGCAGCARTGGTGATGGAATTAAAGGAGGGGGGAGGCAGGTAGCTCGGTGGTCTTACTGAGCTACCAGAGGGACCCTCGCTGTGTCAACGTGGACTCGAAACCTCTGGAGGGAAGAGCAATGGGAAGGGTTCAATGCAGGGCTTCTCTTCAGATTGTGGCTCGTTCTGTGCAAAGCATGAGGGAATAATGAKGAAAAAACAAACAAAGAAGACGGTAAAGGCCAGTCGGAGAGGGTGGAGGGTGTCTGTGCTCCGTAGAGGTCCCCCCGTCCACCCCCACCTGCATGGACCCAGAGAACTGGTTTGCATATCAACCTTTTTGTTTTTTTTTTTCCCTTTTCTTTTTTTAAAATTATGTTTATTCTTTTGCATTTGTGTGTGTGTGTGTGTGTGTGTGTGTGTGTGTGTG
>NW_013952527.1:963344-965024 GCF_001266775.1 Austrofundulus limnaeus | reverse complement strand
GACTTTAAGCTTTACCAAAGTATTTTTATGATAAGATACTTGTAGTTTTACTCAAGTATCACTTTGAGGTACTTTATACAACACTGTTGAAAATAGAGAAAACTCAACGGGCTGAAAAATATGATCCAAACAGAATCTAAAGATATCTTTGCAGCACCAGGAGAGACTAAATTCAACTTTTCTGCCTCCTAGAGACTCTAATTACAACAAAATATAATTAACAGCTAAAAAAGTGAATATTACATGATACAGTACGTCCCCTTTAATGTTTGTTTTTGGTCTGGTCTTTATAATTTTTCAGTGAGTGTTTTYAATGTGAAAAAAGAAGCAAAACCATAACAAAATTTTAATTTTTGCATTTTAAAAATAAAAAATCCTTTAAGTCTTTTCCATCAAATTAACAATTTGCTTTACTTTCTCCTGTGTGGAGCAGCGTGAGGCACAATCATCTCAGGTATGCTTCAATCTGCAAAGCGGCTTTGCAGAAATCTCATTTTGCAGCGGTGCTGATGCTGATCACAGCTCATCTCACTGCTGCACTTTTTTCTTTGCCTCTTATTAGCTTAGCCTCGCACCGACTGATGCAGCGTTTCATTATTTTACTGCTGCAAATCACCAGTTTGGGAGTTGGGCTCTTCGGGAAACAGGGACATGTTCTTTAATAGGCTCAGGCATCGTTAACCCTTCCTGAGCTGGGTTGCACCTGACTTCTCGTGGTTAAAGGTTTTGCAGGCTGGTTCGGATGCACCGAGGAGGGGGCGAACAGTTGAGAATCGGAGCATTAAAGCATGGATACAAACAAACACAGCTAACAGGCATGACTGGGTTTTTGCTGCTGGGTTCTCAGGGTGGGGCCTGAGGATGGGGGGGACATCTGTTCATGAGGAGAGAGGGTGTAAAGAGTGAGTGAGGAGAAAACAGTGAACCACAGAGGAGGCATTGTGACAGAACGTGAACCGACACCTTGTTTTAACCCAGCGCAGCAGGGCCACAGCAGTCTCTCACATACACTCATTTATTTCTGGCAGGCAGCTTCAATAAAACTTTGCTTACTACAAATTGAATTTCTATATTTGGAGGTGCTCGCCTTGCTCTCTCATCCCCTCTGTGATCAACTCTGAAAACAGACTCAAAGACGAACCGTGACTCAWTTCTCCTCCCCGCTGCAGACAAACACCAACATCTGAGTTTGTTCCTCATCCCACTCTCTCTTCAGAAAGCACTTTCTGCTCACAAAGTTGGCGGCTAAAAGATTGATTTTTTTTACATTGCTTGGAAACGTGTTAGATTWCACGGTGGTGCTTGAATGACCACTGAGCCTGTTGAAATAACTATTTCCTTTTCTTTTTATTTTCAGTGGTGCTAAAGTCCACAAATCAGCTCTCCAAATTCCTGCAGGCATCGAGTACATTTTTTACAACAAACACTGCAAACAAACGAAGAGATTACTGTCAAATTATAAATTAAGTTTGCTAAAGATATTTAAAACTACGTGACATTTTAAAATCTTGACTTCAGTCCTAACACCAGTCTATGGGGTGCCATTTGTAAAGTTACACAGTCAAAAATTACCACCAATATTTTTGTTTTATTTAGCCTTTTATAAGAAAAAAAGAACAGATTTGTTTTTGAAAGTCAGTTTTTCATCGTATGATTCATACATTTATAAATGTCATAGTT
>NW_013952527.1:956503-962822 GCF_001266775.1 Austrofundulus limnaeus | reverse complement strand
ACATTTATAAATGTATGAATCATACGATGAAAAACTGACTTTCAAAAACAAATCTGTTCTTTTTTTCTTATAAAAGTCTAAATAAAACAAAAATATTGGTGGTAGTTTTTGACTGTGTAACTTTACAAATGGCACCCCATACCTGTCTGTATTACGTGTTTCCATGGATTTTTTTATTTTTTTTTATTTTTTGTCTTTACAAAAACAAGTTCAATCTTCTTCAGCTATGGCTTAGAAGCAGCACAAATGAGTACAGCATCACAAAAACACTAATTTATTCTTGAAAGACWGTTTGGTTTTTGTACAAACCACACATATGAACAGTTTAATATTTCGCAGCACACACACTGAAAATCTCTTCCTTCATTCTTCCTGCTGCAACAGTTCTGGAAGTTCTTTAGATCAAGGTGTTGAAGCTAAGATATGCTCCTTTGTGAGCAATAAATAAAGTCGCAACTGGCAGGAAAATATGTATWGCAAAGTCTGCGTTTTTATATTTGCATGCACTCTTCTTTATGTGCTTTCTGAACAGAAAGCGCCTATAAATACACGTTATAAGGCCAGGCATGTAAATCAGCATCTTCACACTTTTCAGACACTAACTTAGRGCTGAGCTTGGGTAGGAAATACACACAGATGGGAAATGATCACCACCAAAATGACTTTAAACATCCATGAAGCCGCAYGTTTGTGTTGGGATGCAGTTTGTTCTGCTCTGAAATGATCAGAGAGAGTTGACCTGAAGGCATCTGAACTACTTTTTGATTCTTGAGGATGTTTCGCTTTTCATCAGAGGAGCTCTCTGAATTCTAATCTGAGACGTGCAGAGATGCGAACTCCTCTCAGTTAATGAGAAGTGACACATCTTCACAAAAAAAAATTCTCATGTTGCTTTTGATCCTAGCCGGATGACTGAGCGTTTTGTTTTATTTTCGTTTTTATCAGTTTTTTTTGTCTCTGTGATTTTTTTTCTTTTGACCAAGCACCTGTTACTGGATGTCCCTTGAAACATTCTGCCTGTGCCCAGTTTGCCCCACGTTGTGCTCCATGATTGATCTGAAGACTATTAACATTTCATYCCACAAAGCACAGCAGTGGGTTTTGTTAGGCTGCGTGTGGTTGTGGGTGTTTATTGGATTTTTGTTTCCAACTTTCTTCCGTTTCCGTTCGACATTCCTATTTTGTTTCCAGCTCTCTTCCTTCTCTCTGTTTATCTGTTTGCCTTTCTCACTCACTTTTTCAAAGGATTACAGTGAAATTTGAGGCCGAGGATTATGAAAAATCGATGCCATGTTCAGTTGCAACAAGGTTTGCTGCAAGGGATTTGTACAAACATGAGGCAGTTAGTGGATATGTTGGTCTTAGCCACTGTGTGTGTGTGTATATAAGTGTTGAAATGTGCGTAAAGAGGCCTTTTCAGTTCAGAGCCTGCAGACAGTCTGGAGGTGGGGAAGCTTTGATTGGAGGGAAATCGCAGGGAACTAATCAATACGACACATCCTGCTAAGAAAGTATTTTCACACAGACACACACACACACACACTCTGATGCTTTCACACACATCTACGCACCGATAAGTTTCATTTAACACTTCCCCTCCCCTCCGAGCCGCTCCACAGAATGTGCAAAGGAACAATTTGGCGTGTGCTTGAGAAGCAGCAGCTAAAACAAGGATTATCGCAAGGCGATTCTCGGTCCCACGTGCGCGTGAGTGTCGGTGCACGCGTGTCTGCGGGTAGCACTGGGTCGTGTTGACGCACTGCAGTCAGGTGGTATAGTGCCCATTGTGGAGAAAGTGAGAGGCCTCATTAAAAATGCATGGAGCACAGGCATCAGCCACYAGCAAAACAGCAGCCTCTCGGGATGGAAAGCTCCTCGGTGGTGAGGATTAGCGCTGGTTACTGTGCATGAATACATATGTGTGATGATGAGCCTATATCATATCTGCTATTTTTAATTGGTGGATGTGAGGAAATCTCTTTTTAGTTCCGAAGCTGCAAAGATTTCGCTTTGATATGCCTTCATCGGTTCTTTTTTTTTTTTTTTTGCCGCCTTCTTTCATGTTAAAACTGTTCCAATTTAGATACTCTTTTATGATAACGAAGACACTTTAATTGTTCCTCTAATCTTGGCTTAAGGGTGGCTTTTTTGCAAAATTAAAAACAAGACTTGCGTAATCTTTAAAGGTTAGCCCACATTGCAAAAATATCCTGCCTCGCTTGCCCCAAGTGGAGTTTAGCTACGCAGATACTTCTGAATTCAACAGATGGTTGGTTTTGACAATATTGAAGTTCAGACTTTTCATTTCCTGTAAAACATTTATGATGACATGATGTTTGTTTTTTTTCCCATTATTTGCTTTTATTTAAAGGTAAATTTGTACATAACTAGATACCGCATAGCGGTAGCATATATGACCACCGCACATAGGCAAAGCACCAACGTACCAGAACCAGAACAGATTTATTGTTTTGGGTGGGGTCCGGGGATGGGAGTGGGGGCAAGTAGGGGTCTCTGCAGACGAGTGGGCGTGTCACAACGAAATGCGATTCTAAAGCGACACACCTGATTTGACGGACTTTGTTAAAGGGACACACCTGACTGGACAAGCAAAAAAGGGGCGTCACCGTACGGCACCACCTCATTGGACAAGAACAAAAGGGGCGTTACTGTACGGCACCATTTTTTTCTGGAGAACCCTATTTGGGTCACATTTCTCCTGGTTAACCTTAGTGTTGGGGTCAGGGTCAGGCTGTAAAGAGATCAAGCAGGATCTAAGGATACCGTCATGTAGGCCTCGTAGCCCACAGTGTTTATGGTTTAGATACGCCCACTCTTGTGACACACCCACTTTTATTTCGCAGATAACCCCTTCTTGGTGGGGGGCTTATTGGTGATGGATAGCCCTTCATCAGAGTGAAGGAATTTATCGGTTAGATACTGATGCTAAAAGCACTACACCATTTTCTTAGTTTCCCTTTAAGTATTAACTTTTATAATCCATTGTTTAACCATTGTTAAATTCTGATTAAAATAGTTTAGGTACATGCCCGAAACATCATCAACACATCGAAAAACCATTATTAATTCATTTGGGAAGGCACTGTTTGTTCGAATGGCCTGCGATGCAGCAGTAGGCCTGTGGTGGGCGCTGCAGGCACTGAAGACTCTGTATAAAAGGACCGGAAGTTCCAGGTTTCAGGCAGCACTGCTCAGATTGTTTCTAGTCTAAACAATAAAGCTTCCCTATTCCTGTCACAGTTTAATATATTCAATATTATGTGGTTTCGTCACGATTTCATTTACCTAACATGAAATATTTCTAACAACCACAAAAATCTGAACCTCCTATGTTATATAATTTTTGAGTTGTAARCGTTTTTTGATTTCCAGAAACCCCATTTTTAAATGGAGCCCCCTCCTCATATATGGGATCTATTGTAAATATTTGGTGCAAATTTTACACTTTTTTATATTAAGAATAAACTTTACAAAAACTTCACATGCAGGAGTCATAATAAAAAATTGGACTAAAACTCTCCCATTTATTGCAAAGATATTTACGTCTTTTGGTTCTTGTTCTAGTTTTAATATTTGCATTTATTGCGTTGYATAATACTTATAATTTATACGTTTTGTGGTTTTATGCCTTCATTTTACACAAGTTACTCTAAAATGGTGGATTAAAATGTAAAGGTCTGCTGAACATTTTTGTCCAAAAATGAATTACAAGGGTACGTATGCTGTTTAAAATTAAATCTCAACTTAACCGTCCTGCTGCCGAGGGCATTACAGTGTGACAGGGCCTATAAAAATAATGCTTGTTCCCAAMAAAAGAAAAACATCTAAGTCAGTCTCTAAAATGTGAAGGAAAATACTTTACATCCTTGCAGTGAGACGCGTGTGAACAATTTAGCACTTGTTTCTAAAATGTGAAGTGAAACAGGTGAGAATRGTTTAATTGAAACAGGTGAGCATTTACCGTTCGATGTTTCTTTCACACTCGCAGTGAAAAGCTGCTGACGAGACTGTTTTCATGACAGTAATGCTTAAAGAGTCTTTGTGTTGAGCATTGACAGGCAGGATTCCTGTCATTACTGCGGCTCTAATTACAGCAGACGCTAAAGAAAGAAATCTTTGTGATTTTAAATATGTTTYTGTCTTGTTGCATAACATTCTTATCACAGCTAGAGTAAGACTGGTAAAAAGTCACAGTATTGAAATAACTTAATAAAAACSTAGATTTAAATTAGTTTTAAAAAGACAAAGATAAAGTTGTTTTTCCTCCTCACTCGTCTGTTTTTTTAGGTAATGCTGTTTTGAAAKGAACATTTACTTGAGTTAGCATGTTAGCAGGTGAAATACATACAGCCAAATCAGCCTGTCAGACTCTCATTACCTTACAAAGAGAACAGCAGAGAACATGCAATATAGGCACAATTACTTAAACTATAAATAAACATAAATGAAATATCCTGTTGACATTATTTAAAATGTAAATTTATTCTCAATACGTGTGATTAAATTTAAACCGTACCTTCAGTTTCGTGTCGGATTTTTTTGGCGGGGTTTTCACGTGCGTCTTCTCTGATGCATAACAAAGCCTTCCTTTTCAGTCTTACTTTACAGGTGCATCATTACGGCGGTAGTCGAACACCGCCACRCTTTGCTGCGCGGCGTTTCAATCAGCATCGGTGTCAGCGTTTAGAATCATCACTGCTGATTGGGAAGGTGTTTGCGTGCGCGTCTATGTGTGTTTGGGGACACATTCGTGCRTTGGCAGGCGCCCACGTGGGCGTGYACGCAGCTGTAAGACAGCCGAATGCCCGTGCTTTACCGGGAGCTTGGCACCGAGGGGAGGAAGAAAAGATCAGCGAGTGTAATGACAGATTTATAATTACACAATCATGTGTTCAGCACGACTCAGCGCTGACTGTCTGTGGAAGGCAGTCTGGGTGTAATTTCTGCTGATCGTGGTCATAGAACATAGAAAAGAACATGTGCATATACTCACATATGGGGCGCCAAGTGTAAAAGGAAATGTTAAAAATTTTCACACTGAAGTTCACATTTAGGTACTTTGAAATGGAATGCAACCTTTGCTGTTGGTGCTCAGCTCATGTTATGACATCATCATAATGAGACAATAGCAACCGCTAGCGCTCCAATGCTAAAGCTTCCCTACAAGAAATCAAACTTGTAGTTGTGGCTTCACTTCCACCACCCGTATTGTTTTTATGAACACATTTTGAATTTATTTATTTTAATTTGTTTTATTTATTTATTTTTAGCCACGCATTTTGAATTTAGATTTTAAATATAATCTTTAGCATAGTTAGCAGCAGCCATTGTTAATGTTTGTTTTGGGATGATGACATCATCCTGGTTATCTGAAAGTAACTTCTGCTAACGTTTCTAACACTGCTAAATTTAATGTTTAAAATCTAAATTTAAAATGTGTTCATAAAAAAACAACATGGGTGGTCCCTCTGGTCCAGCAGTTTGAAGTGAGAACAGTGAGCTAATAACAAAAAAATGTTAGCAGAAAATATTTAACAGTCAAAAAGTGAGCTAAATTACTGAGCCCGCAAGGGGACATGGGGGGATTTTTTTTCTTTTGCATTCCCTCGCAATACTTTTGCGTTCTCTCACAATACTTTTGCGTTCCCTCACAATACTGTTGCGTTCCCTCACAATACTTTTGCTTTCCCTCACAATACTTTTGCATTCCCTCACAATACTGTTGCGTTCCCTCACAATACTTTTGCGTTCCCTCGCAATACTTTTGCATTCCCTCGCAAGACTTTTGCGTTCCCTCGCAATACTTTTGCGTTCCCTCACAATACTTTTGCGTTCCCTCGCAATACTTTTGCGTTCCCTCGCAATATTTTTGCGTTCCCTCGCAAGACTTTTGCATTCCCTCACAATACTTTTGCGTTCCCTCACAATACTTTTGCTTTCCCTCACAATACTTTTGCGTTCCCTCACAATACTTTTGCATTCCCTCGCAATACTTTTGCATTCCCTCACAATGCTTTTGCGTTCCCTAACAATACTTTTGTGTTCCCTCGCAATACTTTTGCATTCCCTCGCAATACTTTTGCGTTACCTCGCATTACTTTTGCGTTCCCTAACAATACTTTTGTGTTCCCTCGCAATACTTCTGCGTTCCCTCGCAATACTTTTGCGTTACCTCACATTACTTTTGCGTTACCTAACAATACTTTTGTGTTCCCTCACAATACTTTTGCGTTCCCTCGCAATACCTTTGCGTTCCCTCGCAATACCTTTGCGTTCCCTCGCAATACCTTTGCGTTAC
>NW_013952527.1:947525-956384 GCF_001266775.1 Austrofundulus limnaeus | reverse complement strand
TACTTTTGCGTTCCCTCACAATACTTTTGCGTTCCCTCACAATACTTTTGCGTTCCCTCACAATACTTTTGCGTTAACTCGCAGTATTTTTTGCGTTCCCACGCAATACCTTTGCGTTCCCTCGCAATACTTTTGCGTTCCCACGCAAAAGTTTGATTTGTATATGAACTGAATTAAATCAGACTTTTATTTTGAAATATCCTGTTACCAAAACAGGATGTGTCGCCACAAGTTCATGAAATTGACGTTGTGTGGTTGCACTGTGTTAAAATATCAGCATATGACATCCTCCCATGCATGGCTGTGTGATATATTCATTCTGAAGCTGAATTAAAACAGCAGGCTAACTCGCTAATGGTGAACATGTGAGTTTGTTAATAAGCCAGCAGCATAACAGTGTTTAACGACTTTTGCGAGGGAACGCAAAAGGTATTGCGAGGTAACGCAATACTTTTACATGGGAACGCAAAAAGAAAAAAAATCCCCCATGTCCCCTCACGTGCTCCGTACTAAATAATGAAAAATATGTTAGTGAAAATCATTCAAAATTTCATTTTACACTTGGCGCCCCATACTCACAAGCAAACAAGGTTTTGCAACTTTTGGTGACATTTATGCAGAAAAGACTACAGATCCAGAGAATGCCACTCTTTGAAATGTCATCTAAAATGATGGTGCAACAGCAGTTAGCTGAAATGATCACCTTCACACCTGAAAACAAAAGACCAGGAGAATACAGTGCTGCACAAAACCAACCGCAGCTGAAACTCAAAACAATTCATCAGGCAGAGGAACACAGAACCTGGCTAATTTAAAAGCTTCCGAACAGTTAAGTGGACAAACTGGCTTTTAATTTGTTTTACGCTCTGTGATTTAGAGAAACTTTGACGAGGAGAAAAGCATCTGTTGCTGCAGTAAATTTGAAGCGAATCCGGCTCCCGTGGATCAAAACTTGATGAAATTTCCCCGCTCTGTGTGAGACCAACATGAAACACGTTGCCGTGTCTCTGTGTTAACATTCATCAACATAATAATCTGAATTTATCAAACAAATTGCTTCTGTAGAAAGACCTTCATTCTGGCCCAAAGCAAGTTGTTTTGTGTGCCTGCTCAAACTCTTTTACTTTTTACCCGTTTACGTCGTTTCCAGTCTTTTCTATAATAAACTCAAATGACAAGTTTTTGGGCCTTTTTTTGTGCAAAGTTAAACTGTACAGCTTCTTTATCTGCAGGTCTTTCATTATTAATTGCCTCCTTCCACTGTAAAGGTACATCATTTGTCTGTCAGCCATGCAGTGCAGCTTGTCTCTTTGTGTGAAACTGAATGAGCTAAAACACATTGAAGAGGATTAATCTGTATGGTACTGACTGGCTGCGAGCTGTATTGTTCCTCTTTTCTTATCATGATTTTAATCCCTTATTGCATCAGGTGTGTGCCTCTCACAGTCAAACACATGTTCCGCTGCTCATTTTCCCTCAAAGACGGCACGCTGATGTGTTCAACAGGAAGTGGAAAGCTCYAACACCGCTTTCTTGTCCTTTCAGGTGCGTTTGCAACATCGACTGTTCCCACATCAGCTTCAACCCGGTGTGTGCCTCAGACGGTCGCTCGTACGACAACCCGTGCCAGGTGAAGGAGGCGTCCTGTCAGAAGCAGGAGCGCATCGAAGTCAAGTACCTGGGCCACTGCCAAGGTTCGAGTCTCACGCAGACGTTTGTGCACACGCCGATGCTAAAAGGCAACAACAGCCTCGGAAACGAAGCAGAAGCTCAGTCTGACTGAGCAGATATGTTCACAGGAAGTGAAGACGTCCAGACAAAAAAGATGCAAACATTTCAAACTCAAGCACAAGTGACCAGTCCACATTAAACTACTGTTGTTATTGTCTTTAATTGTGCCAGAGTTATCTGAAAACTTTTTAAATGCTTGCTTCTCTTCTTTTAATACACCTACAGTCTTTTAAAGATAAGCAAATATATATATTAAAAAAACATATTAGAAAAATAAAAAAATAAGGATGTTGAAGCCACAGAACCAGGCAAGTTTCATTGCATCATAAATCTGAGAACTGCTTCAACAGCTTTAAATTCAGAGCATAAATTCTCTGACCTCCAAAATAAAAAAAACCCAATTCCAGTAATATTATAATAATTTGAAATAGACTTTGTCTAGCCGTTCAGGAGAGAAAAAAATTCAGAGCGGCGTCAATAAGGTGAGAAGAAATGCATTATTCCCTCTGATCTTTCTTACAGATTTTTGCTCCATTTTCCCTTTTGTTCAGTATAATACATTAGAGTCGACTGCTTCAGACTTTTGAAGAGAATGGTTTGCATTTATTCGTATTAAAGCACACAGGTGCACGCGGTATGAGCTCTTTGTTGAGATGATAATTCACATCCACCCTTCTCTGCTCGCGTTGGCATCGGTTTGAATGTTGGGCCATTAATGGATGGGGCTGGAGCTTGAGGAGGGGTTGCGGTGACCTGAGATCTGCTTTAATGTGTCTTTGGCCTTTCCAGGTGACATCAAAACTGGGAACAAAGGCGATGGACACTTGCCACATACTGACCACACGGGTGAGTGCCTCTAATAGGGGAGTCGCAAAAAGCTTGTGCGGCACTGAGCTACGTCAGTGTCACAGACTCTTTGTTTATTTGTTATTTATTTATTTCATTTTTGACTATATCTTTTATCTTTTTCAAATACTGTTTTTTTGTTTTGTTTTGAACACAGGTATCCATTACCAGCTAAGCTTTTAGCATCAAYGTATTTGTCTGTGTGTTTGTCTGGACAGGTGTGGAAATAGAAGATTCGAGTAATGGAATGGCCAGTGGCTTGTCCATCCCATGTCCAGGTGACTACAAAAACTACTGCATCCATGGAGACTGTCAGTTCCCCAACATGGTGGCCCAGCCCTCCTGCAGGTACTTGCGCACAAATGAACTTACACAACTGGACATTTAGAAGGACAAACCAGCAGTAGTCATTGCATTCTGCATGAGTTTAATGTGAAGGACTGCAACATAAAGGCTTGTAGGATACCATTTGTTGTACCCATTAACCATGTTTATTTTTATTAGCAATCCAAGCCAAACACAAAGGTTTTTTTGGTTTGTTTAGAAACACGTTTACTACAGTACAGTCATGGCCAAAAGTTTTGAGAATGATTCAAATATTAATTTTTACAAAGTCTACTGCTTCAGTTTTTATAATGGCAATTTGCATATACTCCAGAATGTTATAAAGAGTGATCAGCTTAACAGCAATTAATTGCAAAGTCAATATTTGCCTAGAAAATGAACTTCAAGGAGAGAAGTTCCATGGTTGCCAAAAAGGCTTCCAGAGCGCCCAAGAAAGGCCAGCAAGCGCCAGGACCGTCTCTTAAAAGTGTTCCAGCTGCGGGATTGGGCTACCAGCAGTGCAGAGCTTGCTCAGGAATGGCAGCAGGCAGGTGTGAGTGCATCTGCACGCACTGTGAGGCGGAGATTCTTGGAGCAAGGCCTGGTCTCAAGGAGGGCAGCAAAGAAGCCACTTCTCTCCAGGAAAAACATCAGGGACAGACTGATATTCTGCAAAAGGTACAGGGAGTGGACTGCTGAGGACTGGGATAAAGTCATTTTCTCTGATGAATCCCCTTTCCGATTGTTTGGGACATCTGGAAAACAGCTTGTTCGGAGAAGACGAGGTGAGCGCTATCACCAGTCTTGTCTCATGCCAACTGTAAAGCATCCTGAAAACATTCATGTGTGGGGTTGCTTCTCAGCCAAGGGAGTCGGCTCTCTCACAGTTTTGCCTAAAAACACAGCCATGAATAAAGAATGGTACCAGAATGTCCTCCGAGAGAAACTTCTCCCAACCATCCAAGAGCAGTTTGGTGATGAACAATGCCTTTTCCAGCATGATGGAGCACCTTACCATAAAGCAAAGGTAATAACTAACTGGCTCAGTGAACAAAACATAGAGATTTTGGGTCCATGGCCTGGAAACTCCCCAGATCTTAATCCCATTGAAAACTTGTGGTCAATCATCAAGAGATGGGTGGACAAACAAAAACCTAGGAATTCTGACAAAATGCAAGCATTGATTGTGCAAGAATGGACTGCTATCAGTCAGGATTTGTTTTAGAAGTTGATTGAGAGCATGCCAGGGAGAATTGCAGAGGTCCTGAAGAAGAGGGGTCAACACAGCAAATATTGACTTGCTGCATTAACTCATTCTGTCAATAAAAGCTTTTGTTACTCATAATATAATTGCAATTGTATTTCTGTATGTRATGAAAACATCTGACATACACACATGAAAACCAGAGGGCAGCACATCATGTGAAAATACAATATTTGTCATTCTCAAAACTTTTAGCCATGACTGTACTATATGTGTAGTAAAATACAAACCAACAGAAGAGAAAAAGTTCATTATAACAGCTGTCAGCATTTTTCACAGGCGAGGCGGTTATATGGGAGTTAGATGTGAGAGCTGGTAAGAAGACTTTTTGAGTCTGAATTCTTCCAGTTATTTTTTTCTCACTTCCATCCATCCATCCATCCATTCATCCATCCATCCATCCATCCATCCATCCATCCATCCATCCATCCATCCATCGATCCAATATCTTCCACTTCATCCAAAGTCGGGTCGCAGGGGCAGCAGCTTGAGCAGGGAAGCCCAGACCTCTCTTTCCTGAGCCATCTCTTCTGGGAGGGCTCAAAGGTATTCTTCCTCAGGGTCTCCTCCCAATTAGACGTGCGTGAAGCACCTCCCTAGGGAGGCTTCCAGGAGGCATCCTTACAAGATGCCTGAACCACCTCAACTGGCTCCTCTCGATGTGGAGGAGCAGCGACTCTACTCCGAGTCCCTCCCAGATAACTTAAAGGGGCAATATTATGTGTTTCTCAGGTATATATTTAAGTTCTATACCATAATAAAGTATCTATGTCACATTTATTTGTTATTAAAATGCTTTTTTATGTTTTAATAGAAAATAAATTCATCTTCTCATCATTTCCATTTCTAAACACCTTGAAATTGGTCTCTGTCTCTTTAAAAACCTCCTTCTGTTTCTGTCTCGCCCATTTCAACATGTGGGGGGGCTGTGATATGGAAGCTCAGTGTAGTTTCTTGGCACCTGAAAATACATTTCCTCAAAGGTATTTTGAATTTGAAAAGGGCTGCGCTCAGTAGTAGTGTTCGGAGCTCCGCAGATAGTTTCAGTTTCACTTTCAGTTTCACCAGTTGTTTGCTTTGTTGCTGCCAAGAGCCTGCAGGAGTCATGGGCGGGGTGGGAGGTGTTCTCTGTGATGAGGAAGCTCAGCTTGGAGACACAGCCCAGAGGAGGAGCTGATCCCAAAAGGCGGTTCTAGTCCCAACCGGTCATTTTTGCTGCCTTGCCTGTATGTCTCAGGACAGCGCAGGATTTCTCAAACATGCCTGAATGAGTCAAAGCAAGACTCTGAGTATGTTTTTGATGAGAGGATAACATTATAACATGATATAAAACTCAAAAAAGTTGATTTTACATGATATAGCCCCTTTAACTTCTCACCCTAACTCTAAGGGAGAGTTCAACTACCCTGCTGAGAAAACTCATTTCGACCAATTGTATCCACAGTCTCATTCTTTCGGACCATAGGTGAAGATAGGAACGTAGACTGATCAGTAAATAGAGAGCTTTGACTTACAGCTCAGCATCACAACAGACCGGTACAGAGTCCACAAAACTGTGGAAGCTGCACCGATCCACCAATCTCACGCTCCATTCTACCCTCACTCGTGAACAAGACCCCAAGATACTTGAACTCCTGCACTTGAGGCAGAACTTCACCATGGACCATGGACTCAGACTTGGAGGTGCAGGTCCTCATCCCATCTGTCTTGACACGTAGAATTTCCAACTACTTGGTTCAAATGGAACACATCATATATGTCCAATCTCTGTTTACCTCTTGCTCCTACCACTAGTAGCAACTTAGAGGTGCCCTAGTGTCCAACTAGGTGACCTGATTTTTTTTTGAGATGTAGCAGGACGTAAAAGAAACATGCAAGAACTGTTGGTTGCCTATTTCACTGAAAACACATTTTGACCACTACTCCCTGAAATTTAGAATTAAGGACTTAAGGGTCACTCGAAATCAAAGGGTAGTTGTATTACTAAGATTGTGTTATGCCTAATTACAGCACAATACATGAGTATGTGATTATTGTGTAATATTCTACAGGGGAATGAGATGGTTTTATAGCAGTCTGTACCATTAAAGTCAAATTGCAATTACAAACAGTAATGGCAATTGGTCCTCAGATATAAAGCACCATTTTTAATCGAACTGCAGAGTGCTTTAGAATGTGTTACTCATTTGCACGCACAAATACTCGTACAGTGTTTTATCTGCATTATATGGCACCAGAGCAATGGGGTGTACACTGTCTGCCAGCTGGAAGAGGCCTATGCAGCCAGTTCTTGTGTAACAATCATATTATATCTTTACAGGGTAGATTTATTAACGTGCCTTACGTTAACCACAAAATTTGTTCGCCTGCTCTCTCTCCCTCTCTGATCTGCAAAAACTGAAAAAGAAAGCGTGTAATTTAAAACTGCTAACAGGCTGTAAAGATTTAGCAGTTACTAGCAAATGCTGGGACTCATTTACTTTTTAATCAACCTTGTTTATGTTGAAAGAATATAAGCCGCTGAGAGATGCAAGTGTTGTGCTGTGATACAATAAGATGGGCCATTGGCCAGTCGAAACATGCTTCCCTGCTTCAAATTAATCCCATGTTGGTTTTCTCAACCTTTAATAAGAACCTCTGTGTTCCTGGCCCCTCACTTTACAATCCTGGGCTGTGTTTGGAAGTGTTCAGGGTGGACTGTGTGGGCATCAGCAGTCGCTGCGCCCATGGTTTGCATACGTTGTAGCTACGTACACGCATTTCAGACTTAGTTTAATGTAGGTCATATAAATATAGAAAACATATGAAAACAAAAATCTTAATCTGCTGATTAATGGCCCTTCAAAGACAAATTAAATTCACATTAAATATTTTGCATCGGCACATCAATTCTCATATTTCTAAATGTTGACAAAACCCTCAATCGGACATTTATTTTGACCCTCAAAAATCTGTAATTGTCACAAAAAATTAATCACAGATGCTCTAACGAAGCAGATAGTCAGGCAGGGAGAAGTGACTGCAGAGCAGAGGTGCAGGGAACGAAGGACAGGGAGAGGAGAGGGACAGGTTAGGAGATGGTTAGGTCATTTATTTATTTATTTATTTATTTATTTATTTATTTATTTATTTATTTATTTATTTATTTATTTATTTATTTATTTATTTATTTATTTTTTTTTTATATAACAGGGTTCCCACACCTTAGTCAACATCAAATTCAAGGACCTTTCAAGGACTTTCCAGTACCAATTTCCTCAACTTCAAGAACCACGCGTGACGGCAACTACCTACTGCAGAATGTTACCAATAAAAAGGTTTAATATTGTTTAATTGAATGAGAAACTGAACAACATAGAAGTTGTTGAGTCAGAATCAATGAAAGAAAGTGGATTAAACGTTTACCCTACATTCATATCCACAGTACATGGACATGTAATTATGTCCTGGGAGGTTCGGCAGTTTGGGAGGAGGGGATGTGAAAACGTCCAGGAGAAGTTGTGGCGGTCTCACCTGGGCTCAGGAAGAAAGACCCGCCCTGCCCTGCTCTGATTGGCTAAAATGGCTCACGCTATTTGTTGAAAACCACGTCATTTTACCGTAATCCTGAGCTTTCCACCGCAACAAGTGTAATTTATTTATTTATTTATTTATTTATTTATTTATTTATTTATTTATTTTACAGATGATGAATATCAGTCGTGTGAATAGAGAACTTCAATCTCCCCAAAAAATTCAAGGGCTTTGAAGGACAAGTGTAATTTTTGGCTGTTTTCACAAACTTTCAAGGTCCTTGAAATCTCTTTTTTAATTCACAAACTTTCAAGGATTTCAAGGTCCTGTGGGAACCCTATTTATTTATTTATTTTAATTTTTGTTACTTGCTGGCTCTGAGATGTAAAGTACTTGAAGCTGTTTTTGAAAAAATATATATTCTCTCAACGTCTATACACCTGCAAAATGGAGTCAAATCTGTGTAATTTATGGACAATTTGTACAATCTTGACATGTCATTAGATTTCTTATTATTTCCTTCATAAAATGTTTTTTTTTCTTAGACTGAACCATTTAGCTGGAATCTGTTTCCTGCCATGCTATAAAAAGAAATCCAAGATGTTGACTCAGATTCACAAGGTCCATTTAGAAAGGACTAGAGACCCAACAAAAACTGAACCAGATGCCTTTTCACTGGCTGCACACACAAGACTAAATGTACAGACAGGATGAGACTGTATATTACCCCACCCACACACAAACACACACCACCTTCAGTCTGCAGCCAGGGGGGTCTTCAAGTCTCCCACTCCCTCTGTCTTTCTCAGTTCTCTCTTAACCTGGATGGTCCCAGATCACCCAGCCAGACATTCTTATTGCATAAAATGCAGGGATTTTTCAGATGGGGAGTGTGGAGGGTCTCTGCTGCCCCCTGCTGGTGGGATGAAGCAGGGACTGTAGCCTAATGAGGAGGGAGCAGAGTGGTCTGGGTGGGAGTGAGGCATGTCTTTCTCTGTTTGAGGGTAGGGGTGTGTTGATGTGTGTTTGTGTGCATCCGTGTTGAAATAAAGTACATCTTCCAAACAGAACAAGGTTACACTGTTCATCTTGCACACTGTCAGGTTGAGGGGATACAGAAAATAAAGTGTGTGTGTGTGTGTGTGTGTGTGTGTGTGTGTGTGTGTGTGTGTGTGTGTGTG
>NW_013952527.1:940432-947512 GCF_001266775.1 Austrofundulus limnaeus | reverse complement strand
GTGTGTGTGTGTGTGTGTGTGTGTGTGTGTGTGTGTGTGTGTGCTTATTTCTGCTACAGAGTGAGGACCATCATGTTTTTAACCAACACATTGAGGACATATTTGGGAAGCATTTAACCAGTTCTCACTTTTTTTTGCAGTTCTACTGCACTCTATGCACTGTAAAAAATGAAATGTTGATGTGAATTAAGTTTTGGTTCAGGATAGTGTTGGGGATAGACCAGTAAAGGTTAATTTTAGGGAAAATGTCTGGGTTTTTGCATAAATACAGTTACAAAAATGAACGGAAGTTAATGCAATGTCCTCAGTTTGATGCAAGAACAAGTGTGTGTGTGAGCTGATATTTCCTATTATACGGGGACACTTTCGTCATACACACCTACTTGTAGGAACCAACTAAACCTAGTCCTCATGAGGGGAAATGCCATTGGTGGGTCAGGGGTTAGGTTTAGGACTAAAAGTATAAATTGAGTTTAGGTTAGTTTTAGGGTCAGTTGTGAGGTTAGGGGTCAGGGTTAGGCTGTAGAAATTAATGGGAGTCAATGAAATGTCCCTGTAAAGATAGCTGCACCAGACTGTGTGTGTGTATGGAGTGGGTGTGGAGTGTTTTCTTGGACCATACACACTATTATGTGAGCCAAATCATACCACATCAGGGTGTAGCAACAGTAAAGAGGCATCTAGAAACGTTTGATTTATTTCTGATTGAACTGCCAAAGATTAATGAAGACATTTTATGCCTTGTTTTACCTTCACAGTAATTTACATAACTTTCCATGCGTGTTAAAAGGTCTATGATAAAGGGCACTTTGGCTTTTCTTCAGAAAGCAGTGTTCCTGAACCACCAGAGAGGTTTGTTTCCTGCACAACCACAAGTTGGAATGATAAATTAAATGTCTCTCATCCACTCCGAGGTTTGTTTAACTTGCCAAAAGTAACTCAGTTATCCAAGGTTTCAGAGCAGACTGGGTCAGGGCTCCGTGTTGTTGGCGTTTTATGAAAAGTTTTTGTGACACACAGACCACACAGATTTGGGCATTTTTACAGCTCAAAGTAATTCAGTTTTTTGCCAAGTGATTGAGTTCAGCCACATAATGCATGGTCACAATGTGTTCCGCTTTAATTTTGGTAGTAATCTTTATGACCTTAACTTACACCATTACTCAGTGGTGGGCAACGCTAACCTAAAAATTAGCTCCGCAATTTCTAAAGCACTAATGAAAATATTTAGGTCCGCAACTTCAAAAACGCTTATGCCATATCGAAGAACTAGCAGAAGCTAATTTTAAAGTGCAAGTTCAATTTGACACTTACTAGCTGGCAACAAGTCACATACAATATATGTACAACACTGCCATTTGGTGGTGTTTGAACCCTTGTACAGCTTAATCCTACAAACGCCAATTGCTGGGGATGGGATTTCCTGCAACAGAACTTTGGCTCCTGGTATAAAAATTAAAAAGTTGTTAAGGATTGCTAGTTTGGCTGATTCTTTAAAAAGTTGTTGAGGATTGCTAGTTCGGCTGATTCTTTAAAAAGTTGTTGAGGATTGCTAGTTCGGCTGATTCTTTAAAAAGTTGTTGAGGATTGCTAGTTCGGCTGCTTCTTTGTCTTTTCTTTTCTTTTTTTGTAGATTTGTCATTAAAGAAGCATCAATAAAGTAATTTTAAAACTGTTAATTGGAAAACTGAAGCGGTGCATTCTGGGTACATGACAAATTTGATTTTTGACGGGAAACAAAAGTTTTCCATGTAGTTGCTCCATTTGACCACTAGAAGTCTGTCTAACCCAGTTGGCGGATTGCTTCGACCAATTACGTCAAGTATTGAGCTCCAGCGTTTAAACTTTTTTTTTAAAAGGAGCTCTGATTGTAAAGTAAAATAAATCAATACATACAAAATTTTAGTATGGATTACAAACATTAACTGTTTTTGCTGGGAAAGGAGAACTAAACATTGTCTTCCTGCTACGTAAACAGACACAAAGCATTGTGGGAAATGAGAACCATGGCCGAAAGCAACAGTCAGCAAGGATGTATACCTTCTCAATAAGTGTGTTTATCTGGGAGGGGTGCTGTTGGATAGATCATGTGTTGTGATTCATTGACAGCCATACCTTCTGCTGTTCAAGATAACGATGACTGGTAGATAATTAGTTATTAGCGGTACTGCATTTTAATTTTAGAAAGCGTAAATCCACTTATGAATTATAAAAATTTGTAATACCGCTAAAGCGGGAACAAAATATTTAGGTCCACAATTAGCAGATTTGCGCTTTAGCGGACTTGTGCCCACCACTGCCATTACTAATGCATTCATATTGAAAACTTGGGGTGATGTCACAAAATGAGCAACTTGCAGTTTTTAAGATGTAGCTGCAAACACTGACATGCACCGTAACTCAGTTATTAAAACTGGGAGACGATTTTGCACATGGAACCATTCTTTATGAATGTATAATTACTTAAAGTCCTATCAGTCATTTTCATTGTTACAGTCACAGCGAACAAAGGTCACAACAGTGTTTTTTTTATTTCTATTAGAAATGCAGTAAATAATGAACTTGTTTTTTTTAGCACCAAGAAATGATGTTTTTTTTCCCTCGTTTGTCTCCACTTCAATCTGGTTGTGTGTGTGCATATGTGTGTGTGCGCGTATGATCTCAGCTGTCACTCAGGCTTCAGAGGCCCTCGATGTGACATCAAAGAGTACAACGTGCTCTATGTGGTGCCAGGCTCTGGAAAACTGCACTATGTCCTCATCGCCTCAATCATCGGAGCCCTCCAGGTGGTCATCATCTGTGTGGTGGTGCTCTGCATTACCAGGTGAGTCATGCCCTGAAGGACACACACACACACACACACACACACACATAGTTGTTTCAATGAATTCAGAGGACATTTTATGACTGATTTACATGGGTTCCCGGGAGACACTTCTTCTCTAACCCCACAGTTTCAGCTCAGTAAAACATGTCTTCATCTTAGGATTTGGTTATTTTCATCTTCAGTTTAATGAAGGGACTGAATCACATGTTCATTTAGAACCCAGATACACTGTAGATCTGGGGTGTCAAACTCAGTTACAAATGTGGACCAAATTTCTAAACATGGTCCAAGCCAAAGGCCAAGCTGTCAATATTAAAAATAAATAAATAAATCTATATCGAAATATTCTTACAGAAATACAAATGACCTTTTCCAAATTATTTTTATGTTGCCTTTAGAACATGCATAACATAAGATAAATAAAATGACTCAATTTACAAACACACGCTGTATCTTTCGTATTGATTTCTTATGCCTTGCCAGCTACCAGCAACTTTTTGATTTATTATTTCTAAGAGATATGTTTTATCACAATCGAGCAAATCAGTAAAAAAATGAAAAACATCCAATTATTTGACTTAAAATAAGACGATAATACATTAACACTTTCTTTTACAGTACCCTTATTTCCATGTAATTACAAGGTAATAATGGTAATTAAATGTAATTACTACCTCATTCTACCTTATTACAATGTAATTATGTGGCAATTAGGGTACAAAAGAAAAACTACTGTTAGTAAAACTACCTTTATTGGGTAACTACAATCAAATTACTGTTCAATAGTAACTCAACACTATATTTATAACCAAAAGAATGCAACTAAATGTTGGGGTTAGTGGTTAATTGCAGTAAAACATTACTTATTTTAAGTGCTACATTCAGACAATTAATTGCATAGTAAAATTGTACCCTAATTACCACGTAATTACATGGTAATAAGGGTACCGTAAACGAAAGCGTTACCGATAATACAAGGAAAAATATATTTTAATTAGAGTCTTTGTTGATCTCTCGACATCAAAATGAAAAGGTTATTGAAAAATTCTAAATTCATTTTCTTGCTTGAAATTTGGTCAACAGTCATGAGAAGAACGCACTAAATCCAGTGACAAAAACAAGAAACATTTAAAGAATTCCCTTTACGAGGACTAGATTTGGCCCGCGGGCCTTGAGTTTGACAGATGTGCTGTAGATGTTGAAGAGTCTTTTTTTTTAAACTGGCGTTTTGCAAAAATAACAATGTGGTCCACATGCAAATTCTATTTTTAGAGAGAAAAGAATCAAGTTGTTGACATTACCTCTGTGATGGACTGAACCTCTGAAGAGTTTCAGGTTTTGGCACTTTAAGCGCTGCCTTTTTATTTTTCAGAGGAGGTGCATGGATAGATTTAGGACTCCTGAACCGCGCACATAAACGCAGCAAAGTAATAAGCCTCAGTGAAATATTTACCATCTTATGAGCATTTTTTTTTAAATGAAAAGCTCCTGAGCTTGGAGAAAACAGCAGAAATGTCACCAAGCTCCTCACCCCAGGGAGAAAGTTCTGTCACTTTCCCTGAGGGTGCACGCGTCTGAAAAAGTGCTGCGTGTGCAGACTTACTCAGGTAGTATCTGTGTTAGCTGTGGCAGTTTTGTTTTAACAAGCATTATGTAATAATACTAAAAAAAAAACTAGCACACATATATTACTCAGAGAAAACACACACATACAATATATAGTACAGCCTGCAGCTTGTCTGCCTCCAGCTGACCTTAGCAATTTATGACATTTAATAAAAGATTTTAAGAGTTTTGGTCGAGACAAAACTGCTCCTCTGGGCAAAGGAGGGCAGGAGGAAGAAGAGGAGGAAGAGGGACCGAGAGAAAGAGCAAGCGGTTGTTAAAACGGCAGGGTGGGAAGGTAAAGGGAGAAGATAAAAGAAGCAGAAGGAGAATTTATAACATGAAGAGTTCCTGTGGCACTAATGTTTCCTGCAGCTCAGCGATACCCATTTAACAGACTTTTTTAAAATAAAACTCACACAGTCTTGTAGAAAGAAGTTCAGTGCACGGCACGTGGCGCGCAGCTTATTGAATCTGAACACACCAGGGGATTATTGTCAAGCTCCATCTATGCTGAGCTTGTATTGCATTTTATGAATGTTGCCAGACTTTTATAGGATTTCTGCTTATTTCCCCATTCAGTTAAAGGACAAACAGGTGGGAGCAGAAAAGGTCATCGCTGCGCTTTGCCTCCTGTGTATGACATTCTGTCACATCCAGGAAAAGGTCCGCTCGAAGGAACTTTCTCCGTCAAATACCACGTTGTTACCACATTATTCTATACATGTGTCCTCTGAAAAGAACAAAAGAATAAAAAACTTGTTGACTTATCTGAAATATTATGGTTTAAAGAAAGAAATGACTCTAACATATCAAAGTGGTTCTATTCTTCTGATTTATTTACTTTTTTCTTGCATTTATTTACTAATCAATGCAAACAGAAAACCCCATTTATCTTGCTATTAAACCCAAAAGCACATTTTAGAACATAAACAGAAGGAAAAGAAATATTTTAATTTGAGTTTAGATTTTGTTCTGCATTTTGGTCAACTTCATTTGTTTTTAATATGCTTTTTAATAATCAGAAACAGTGAAAAACATTATTTAAAGAACTTGATTTGATAAAATAACTTTATTAAATAAAGAGTTACATAGAGTTGGCTTTTTATTTAGTTATGTCAGCAGATGAATGCGTTAAAAATGTTCTTTCGTTTTACCTCCAATGTCAAAACTAAGGTTGTTTTTTCAATTTGCAAATCAAAATGTAGTCGCTGGTTAAGTATGGAGGACCGAAACTGACATAATTAGAAATAAAAGCATAAATATATAAATGGACCAATAAATAAATATACTTCAAATGCACCAATTAAATAAAAAAGAATGTTTTATACTTTAATTGACCTTCATATTTGTTTTCCAGCTTAATTCCAATAAATTATATATTTTAGCAAATAATTTAAATTTAAATATGTATATATATATATATATATTTCCATTTACTTGTAAATGCATTTTGTCTCTTAAATTATTAGATTTAATTATGTTTCATAATTTTCCCGACAAGTCTTTTTATTTATGTACTGTACGTTGCTTTTATATTTCTCTGTCTCCTGTTTTTATTTACCTTATGCATTTCTGCCTCATCATGCTATTAAGGTGGGCGGAGCTTCTTGGGTCAGCTCCTCTCCTATTGGTCAACAGACAGGAAGGAGCAGGATCCATGTGCAGATCTAATGTGCATGATTGCACTGCCTTAGATTAGCTTAAAATTTAAAGTTTAGTTAAAAACAAAGGCAAGGAGGAACAACTTTTACCTGTGTCTGTGTTTTAATTTTTATTTATTTTATTTCTAATTATGTCAGTTTCAGTCCTCCATATTTCACAAGACCAACTTGTGTTTTAAAGCTCGAGAAACACAACGAATCACATCTTTTAGTTGGATAGTGTTATAAGGGTTTCTTTTTTTTTTTTCTTTTTTGTAATTTCAGAGTAATTAATGCCATTTCTTTTCGATCTAATCTCTGTACAGGAAGTGCCCTCGGACCAACAGGATCAACCGGCAGAAGCAGAACAATGTCCACTTCAGTTCGGAGAACACCATGCGCGCCTCCACTCGACTTATCTGAGCCCAGACACGCCGGACAGAGCTGCCCCCCCTCCTCACGCTCCGGAGCGCTCTGGCGTTAGATGTTTCCTTCGTAGGCCAACCGTGACAGTTAGCATCTGCCTTCCTCCACTCTTCTCCCTCTCTCTCTCTCTCTCTCTCTCTCTCTCTCTCTCTCTCCCGCCATGAAATGTGTGAAAACGCCCACAGAGGGCGTCGGCGTTGCAAAGACTGAGCTGGCACGGGCGGCAAGTGGTGGGACTTGCAGGTTGGGATGATGCGGTCATGAGTCGCCGCCGCCGCCGCCGCCGCTGACCTCTGACCTTCCAGCTGCCGGACGAGTCTCCTTGCACCTTTTTTTGTTTGTTTGTTTTGTTCTGAGGTTTTTACTCTGAGAGACTTTCAAGGGAGAAGGGGGAGAGTGTGTTTAGGACACTGAATGTGAGTGTGTGTGAGTGTCTATTAGATGTGTGCGTTTCGGTGGAGGCGGACTAGCCGGCCTCTGTTCTTTGTAGATGAGGGGTCCAAGCAAACCGGGGTAGTGCAAAGCAGGGTAACGGGCTTTAACTGCAGTGTGTGTTCAGTCTGGGGATGGGGGTGGGGG
>NW_013952527.1:938756-940292 GCF_001266775.1 Austrofundulus limnaeus | reverse complement strand
GTTCGGGGACTACACGTGATGCCTTGCACCTTGTGTAATAGGAGACCTTTGACAGAGGGCACAATGTTATTATAGAGCTCTCTGTTCGGTTGTGACGACCACGTCAGCTACTGTTTCTTGAGTTCTATTTCCAATAGTTATTACGACATTGTCTTGATGGGGTCATTTTTTTCTGTAAATGTAAATAAATAATTTATATCACGAAATGTAAGATGTGTCAGCGTCTGTGTTTCTATGTAAATAACAGCTTTATTGCTTGTAAAACAATAACTTTTATCTTGTATTTGTATCTAATTTGTATTTCAATATCAAGAAGCTGTTAAACTGTTATTTTTGACTTTTACAATGATAAGTACCTTTATTTAATCACATAGGATGAGATATGTGAGCCATCACATCAAGCTGAGAATAGTCTCAAAGTATAAGCAATTAAAGTGTTTTGATTAAAACATTTTCAATAACTGTGTTTTGTCAAAATATGATGAATAAATGCCTTATGTGAATGAACCATCTGAAATATAATCCTAATAAATTTCGGAGCACTTATTTGAGCAGTGGCATTAAAAATAAGAAAGACAATAAAACACAAAAAGTGATTTTGAGTAAATCTTTTGAGCAGATCTTGTCAGATATCAGAAGCTAAGCAGGGTTGGGCCTGATTAGTACTTGGTTGGGAAACCACCAAATACTGTAAAACCAGTGTAGGAGTTGCACCTACGTTGGAACAATTGAAAACCTTTGACCATAATCAGTCATAGGTCACCTTCCATTAAGGATGACCAGAACAATATACGTATATTCCCTGTGATCAAAGCTTTTTTTTTTCCAGCTGGGAAATCTTAATATCCAAATACTATTTGATGTTGCCTTTTAAAAATGATATCAAAAGTTCCTGAGTAGAATAACCTAAAAATAGGATTCAGTCCAAATATTAATGTATCATTGTCATTAACAAGACAAATTAAGTCATCTCTGTATAACCGCTCATGAAATCATGATTCAGAGATCAAAAGCTTAAAAATCAGGAATCTGAAAATGTGCTAAGGTTGTTTTGGCCAAATTTGACTTAATCCTCAGTGTAACGTGATGGGTCACATAGTGGGGTGCAAATGTTTGGGCAGCCTTGTTATATTTTCCTGATTTACCTTCATAAATCATTGATTGTTTGGATTTTTAAAAAATCAGTAAAATACAGCAGGTAAAATAAGTATTGAACACGTCACCATTTTTCTCAGTAAATATATTACTAGAGGTACTAATGACATGAAATTTTCACCAGATGTCGGTAACAACCCAAGTGATCCATACATACAAAGAAATCAAACCATAAATGTCCAGAAATGAAGTTATTTGTAATAATAATGTAACTTCATTTCTGGACATTTATGGTTTGATTTCTTTGTATGTATGGATCACTTGGGTTGTTACCGACATCTGGTGAAAATTTCATGTCATTAGTACCTCTAGTAATATATTTACTGAGAAAAATGTTGACGTGTTCAATACTTTTTTTTACCAGCTATATGTGTGTGTGTG
>NW_013952527.1:936262-937630 GCF_001266775.1 Austrofundulus limnaeus | reverse complement strand
GGATTGCTATCGTGATAAGCAGCCACAGTTGGAGTATTGAACTTAACGTGATTCTCGTTATTCCAATTTCTGACATATACATTAGATATTTATTAATAACTTCATTTCTGGACATTTATGGTTTGATTTCTTTGTATGTATGGATCACTTGGGTTGTTACCAACATCTGGTGAAAATTTCATGTCATTAGCACCTCTAGTAATATATTTACTGAGAAAAATGTTGACGTGTTCAATACTTATTTTGCCCGCTGTAAATCATATAGGGGACAAACAGTGATATTTGAGAAGTGAAATGAAGTTGATATGATTTACAGAAAGTACGCAATAACTGGTAAAACAAAATTATGCAGGTGCATGAATTTGGGCACCATAAAAAAACCTTAACTCAACATTTAGTAGATCCTCCTTTTGCAGAAATAACAGCCTCTGTGATCCATTTGAAGCGTTCAGTAAAATCAAAGAATGACGGAGCTAGTATAACCATGCTGTCTAGAACAAAAAATAAAATGATCAGAAGAGGAAAAATCCAGTTTGATGCTTTTGTTTAGATTGAATTATGTCCGTTAAATGACATCTATATTTTTACAAATTGTATTATTCCCATCATTATTTGAGAAATTTCGTGTTGTCCGAGCCGTCTTTAAACGCACCATGAGCATGAACTCCATGCTGACGCCGAAACTTTCAAATCAACCAGAGGAGGCTGCTGAGGAGGGCCACTGTCTGTCAGGAACCAGCAGAGCAAAAGTAAAAAACATTTTTTACCCAAACAAATCTTGAAAGTTGACTAATGCTTTTGGAGGCAGCTAATGTTAGCTAATTGATGCAAATATATCATGTTTAGCTAGTTAACAATATAAGGCAGTTGTTAGGCCTACATTTTTACATCCTTGCTCGTTAGTTAATGCTGGGGAGAATAATCCTTTTAAATGTCTGTGCAGAAGTTGTGCTCACTTTTTTTCCACATGTTTAAAATAAATCTTTGCCACCATAGAAAGAGCAAAGTCAGGGAGGAGACATCAAACCTGGCAGCAGCAGGAACAACATGATGCAGGCTTTTCTCAGGTAAGGACAGATTATAACTTATAGCAGGGAGGTATCAAGACAGAGTTTAACAGGTATTTCAGAATTACTCTTATTCACACTCTAAGACAGAGGTTCCCAAACTTTTTATCTTCTGACCCACAAAATATCCACGGCAAAAACTTGTGACCCCAAATATTACTGGTCTGAGTACATGAGCTTCGTTAATAACCCTAAAAACACAGGCTTTTTGACAATCTAAACAGCTTGTATTCAAATATAAATATTTATTTTTACTTATTTTGCGTTTTTGTAAATATTACATCAGCAATTATTTTATTAC
>NW_013952527.1:909058-935778 GCF_001266775.1 Austrofundulus limnaeus | reverse complement strand
TTTCAGGACCCCACCTTGATGTTTTGGGACCCCACTTTGGGTCCCAACCCCAACTTTGGGAAACACTGCTCTAAGATATATATTTTTAATTATTGTCTCTACTTTGGTCCAAAAATAAATCTAGGCCGGGGACAGTTGCAACATTGTTTGAGGGGGTTGCAACATATTAATACAATATATTTCACTGTAAATAAATGTTTTATTATTTTTATATTTATACAATTGCTTCATTTATAAAAACTGTAAGCTATAATGATATTATTTATTTATTTATTCATTTATTGATCAAATGACGAATGTAGATTTGCCTTGATGAGTAGACCATATATGCAGATGTCAAAGACTCTGATATAAAACACAGTTGGCTTTTTGAGACAAGAATAACAGAACAATTTGTGAGGCAATTAACTTTAGTTTTGTCTATTGTCACTGTACGCCTACATTATGTAACATTTACATTGAAACAAACTGGGATTTTGTGTAAACTTAATTTCAACATCTTTATATCAATTTTCTGTAATTCATTTTTATATGAATTTATCATACGGGGACAGTTGCAACAGTTGTTGCATAGCTTCCTGTCAGCCATGATAAAACCTCATGTGTTAGCTAAATAAGCTCATCTGGATACATGTTAACTGTATTAGTTAAAAGTCAACATATCACTTGTTTAAATCATGTAGGTTTCAGCTGGATCACAAAAACAGTGACAACAGTGTAACAAAAATAAAGCTGGGCAAAAAAATAAATACTTTGGTTCCTCAAAAACTTTTTTTTTTTCAAATAAATCCTGGAGCAGTTTTTGAATCTGTTTACTTTTTCTTTGCAAGGTGGGACATCTAACTGAGCATGTACAGTGTGAGTGTCATCACTCTAGCTTGTTTCTGTTTGGAGAAAAACGACGTGTTGCAACCGTCCCTTGTTGCCACTGCCCCCGGTCTCCCCTACTGTATGCAAACTGTTGCATGTACAATTCACTAGCAGTAAATATTGTGCTACCACCAGTTCTGGACCAAAGGAAGCGGGACAGTTGCAATTAACATACTTTTGTTAGTTAGAGGCAGGTTCAGATGTAAACACTGAAGTAAACAAGCATATCAGATAATTATTTAATCAGAACAGCAACTTCAGAATCGAAATGCTATAGTAGCATCCATGTTTAGCTGCTTCTGTAAACACCATGTGACGTCACATCTTTATCTGTGCATGCAGATCACATCAGAGCAGAGGAGAGTTCACACTGGAGTCTGATGGAAGTTGCATTTAAAACGTAATGTGAACATTCATGCCAAAAAAATCTGATTTTTTCTTTTTATTAGAATTGAACATTAAGACCTGCAGTGTGAACGAAGCCTTAGATTCTAAAGATGTGGTGAGAGCAGCTGCACAGGGGGGCCCAATTAGATGTTTTTGTCATGGGGCACTAAATTCCTGGTGGCACCCCTGGTTGCACCATGAGGTGGTGCTGTTGTCGTTCCAAACCCTAGAAAAAGTACCGGGTTAGTTCTGGTTTGCTCTTGATCATCCAACCCGAAGCTTTTGAGGGAAAATTACAAAACAGAAATCATATCCAAACATAAATAAGAGTGCACAGTTACGGCACAAAGACCATGTTGGTTGCCTTCACATAAGTACTAAGGAATCAGAAATGTTCAGTTGTCGTGGCCGAGTGGTTAAGGCGATGGACTAGAAATCCATTGGGGTCTCCCCGCGCAGGTTCGAATCCTGCCGACAACGTATTGATTTTCTTTTAATTCTACTCACACATAATTTTCATATTTAACATTTAACTGAAAATATCTTCAGATATATTTTTCATGTCACTCAATAAGATAATATTCAACAATTTTGGAGTCTCTTTTTCTCTCTAGTGAATACTATCCTTATTGTTTCCGCTCACTGGGCTTCAAGGGTGGAACTCAAAAATAAACTAGACATGGGTTTTTATGATGTAAAAACAAGTGTGCATTGCCATGTAGCATGTCATTGCAGCATGGCTTTGCCTGCAGCAATGGACTTGCAGAATGAACTTTGACCAAGTTCAAATGTGTTTTTGATACCAGCTTATGCCTGTCACGTCAGCAGGTGTTTGTAATTAAGGTAACTGTGTGACAATATGAAATTTGAAGAGATTTTTTTGTTAAAGTTGCATCAGCTGGGTTTTGAACGCTGATCTCCCACATGAAAGTCCATGACATTAGACCAATGGAGCTGTGGCAGAATGTGGTGGCACGAGTTGGTTTGTATGTGTGCAGAAAGAGGCCACATTGCCAATACAATTATTGACTCAAAAATGCATAATATTACAACAACAGAGCAGTATTAAGACAATATTATAGTAAAACATCAAAATACAATCATATTAGTACTGTAAACACTGAACTACTGAGTTGAAATATTAAACTATTGCTGTGTCCAAAACGGCAGGACGGGTCCCCGAAGGTCGAATTCGTCGGCCGCATACGTCACAGCGCCGCGACGAAGGACGTCCAAAACCGAAGACTCCTCCGATGCGGCCGACAAATACGTCCTTCCTTTTCCTCGATTTGAAGGACAGGTCTGATGGATCCTTCCCGGCCCAGCATATTCCATAATGCTTTGCGGCCCGACCGGAGATTTTTTTATGCTAGTAATGGCGGACTAAGCGAGAGAAAAGAATACATTTTAAATAAAAATATGGTGATATAAAAATAAAAAAAATTAGCGGTTGTAATTCTAATACTTTTATCATTTGTATGGACATGTTTTTAAATATTATTTTTTTCGTCATAAAAAACGCCAAATAAACATGAACCTACAGCGGGTCAATTAGTTCTTCAAATGTTACCTTTAAGTTAATTTTATAGTTTTGTGATATTAATAATGCTAATGTATTGATATTTCTCTAGTTTTGATTTAAGTTTGCTTGTTTAGCGTCGTCACAGTTGCTAGGTGACATGACGTACGCCGGGGTAAGGAGGGGAGGCTAGACCGTCCAAATTCACAGCCTCTTTTTTTCCGGTCTTCCCGGTCTACCAAGGACCCGGCCCGCCGAGACCGGGGAGTCTGGGTCCTCCGGAGGACCCAGCCTGTCGTTTTGGACACAGCCTATGGTGCAGTACCAAGTTGAGTACAGCATGGGGCAGTATTGGACCTATACAAGGCTCTATTGACTGCCATTATAATTCATTAAACATTAATATTTCATAAACTATAAGTTTTACAGGCACCAAAAGGCATAGCCATCATTTGTCACAGGGGCATTACAGATATAAATTACAATGGCAGCTCTAGGACAAAGTRTGCAGGAGGAGAAGCATGGCAAAGTTGAGATGACTTGGATGGGAAACGAATCACATTCGTTTCCCATTCAGTGTGTGTATTCAGCAATGCAATGCATACTGAATACGTGAAAGTCTGATATATACACAAAATTTGAAACTCAAGAATGCAATGAATGCTATCGGTGACAGGAACATGACTGTCTCCCTGGTATTTTTACATTTTAGAAAACCTTTTCTTCTGTAAAAGTTCTCACTGAACCAAAATCCTAAAAGCCTAAAGCCACATGCTTCCTGAAACTGGTTGATATTTCAATACAAATGATGAAGTAAAGTATGTAATGGGTTTTTGTTATGTTTACCTTAATGTGCATGAATGAATGCCCTTTATTCTTCAGACAAAAAAAACGTTTTTTTTTTTTTCATCTAATACAACTCAAACCATCAACACTGTGACTAATACATTAATTTATAATACAATTTCATTTGGAGAAGAATAAAAATGAAAAACAGCTATTTGTAATGTAATTCTTTAAACTCTACTGCTATAAATTAAGTTTTCTGCTATTTTTCATCTGACGAAATGCTAGTTTCTAATAGCTGCATCTGTGGATCAGCTTCTGATAGAGCTTTAAAACCATCAAACAGCTCATAGCTGCAGGTTTAAAAAACCTGATGCAATTGCCATCTGTTATAACCCTCATTTTTCTTTTACAATAGCGCACAATTAAATTTCCAGGGACGTGCATCTTACCACTTTACCTTACCGTGTGTGAGCTTGTATGCTTCTTCCTCAAGGCATTCAAATGTGGATGATTTACATGTCACTTGATATTATAATTTCCTGCGTATGATAGATCACCTGCGGGAAATTAGAAATGATGTGGAGTACCCAGTGATGGAAAATGTAAAGTTACAAAAACAAAGCATTTTGCTTGCAGGCGTGCAGCTGTCTGTCAGGGATCCCCACTTTTGGGAGCCATCAAGCTGAATGGCCTAGAGAGCCCTCGCACTGATTTCACAATCAACAAGCTGCACCTTGGCTCTTTTCATTGGGAGGAACTGAGCCACTGGTTTGAAAATTGATGGTTTCGTTCACTGGAAAACAAACGCACTCACGCCAACAACAAAGCATTTCCTCCCATTTCCAGGCAAGTGTGTTAAAGCTCAGTGCTTTGAAAATTGGTCCATTAGCTCCCAAACTGATAGCATCACAGAAATCACACACCAGAGAAAACACACACACACACTCTTCTTGTAACGTGCAAGGCCACTTTTAGGTGAGCGTGTGTCCAACACACGCTGGTCTGTGAAAAACAGGTCATTTAAAGATCCATCACCATCTGTTTTAGTCCCAGCATGCCATTTTCTCCTCTGCGGGGAGCTTTGATTTACCAACAAAAGAGTACAATTGCTTACCTCTTTCCCCACTGTGCGACCAGAGGGCCAGTCTTAACTGCTTAAACAAATCTAATACTACTGGGCATCTATCATATCACCATTGGCATGACCACCTGTGCACGACCGTTGTAAGTAAGCACAAACGTTTAGTGGGACCATTCAAAGGATGAGCAGATTGTGTTTGTTACTGATTTCAAATAACCAGGCTAAATAAGCCATGAATGCAGAAGAAGCAGATGGTTGTTTGGTTGTGTCGCCTATAGAAATAACAGTAAATTGATAATTTAGTTTAGGAGCATCAAAGATTGACTCTTCAAGACTTTGTGTCCACGTGCCCAGCATATTTAGAGGGACTATGTAGTCAGTACTGCCCAATCTTGGTTTTTGAGAGCCACTATCCTAAAGGTTCTCTGCTTTGGCACACCTGATTTGAAGGAAGGAATTATTACCAGGCTTTCACAATATTATGTGTTTCTCAGGAATATATTTAAATACTATACAATAATAAAGGATCTATGTCACCTTTAGCTGTAATTAAAATGCTGTTTTTATGTTTAAATAGAAAATAAACTTATCTTCTCATCACTTCCTCTTCTAAACGCCTTGAAATTGGCCTCTGTCTCTTTAAGAACCACCTTCTGCTTTCGTTTAGCTCATTTCGGCGGGGGGCGGGGAGCTGCCATGACAGTTTACTTGGCATCTGAAAATACATTTCCTCAAAGGTATTTTTAATCTGAAAAGAGCTTCACTGAGTGAGAACTAATGTTGAGAACTCAGCAGTTTCACTTTCACCTGAGAGCCTGCAGGAGTCATGGGCGGGGTGTGTGAGGTGGGGGGAGGGGGTGCGCTCTGCCATGAGGAAGTTCGGCTTAAAGACACGTCCCAGGAGCGTTTCTGGTCCCAAAAGGCGTTTCTGGTCCCCACCTGTCATTTTGCTCCTCAGCATGGCTTCCTAAAAATGCTGCAGGATTTCTCAAACATGCGTGAATGAGTCAAAGCAAGGCTTTGGGCATGTTTTTTTTTTTTATGAGAGTGTAACATTAACATGATATAAAACTCAAAAAAGTTGATTTTACATGATATTGCCCCTTTAAAAGACCTGCTGAAGAGCAGGAAAACAGGCAGGACAGTGGCTCTTGAGAACCAAGATTAGGCAAAACTGGCCAAATGCGTTAAACTTTGAGTGGAACTTTTCGGTAACACCCCCAAGGAGGTGTAAGTAGCCTAAGAGCCAACACACAGATGAGTAGGCTACATCAAAAGTTTATCCTAAACTAACAACAATTACAATAAATTGCAAAAAGCAGAGCATTTTGTGTTACTCACCCTTTGCAACAAGAAGAAGCAAAACCAAAAAAAAAAAAAAAAAAATACATCCTTGGCCCGAGGAAACGTCAGTTAATTCTCTAGTTAGGACGTATCAGTTGTTGTGAGATCAGTGCATGAGTGAGACCTGCATTAGGGTTGCCTGTTAAAAACATAATAATAATAATAATAATAATTTTTGACCCTCTCTTTCTGGGCATATTTTCACCAAATACAGCACACTATCTTACAATACTAGCTGCCTTTCCATTGACCATGAAATTGCGCAAATAAGAATTTCGAAAATAAATTTGCTCAATGGAAACACGTCAATTTTGAAAGAAAAAAAAAAAAAAGACGTTTTTCAACAAAATGTTTTTGCGCTAGGATGAGGTGGTTTTTCGGCCATATCGAAATTGGTGTTTTTCGCAAAACTGCAATGGAAACACTTTTCGCATCACAGGAGTCACGTGATCAACAACCAGCTGTTTCTACTGGCAAAAAAGACGACGACAAAGAAGATAACAGGAAGTAGAAGTAGTAGTAATATCACAGAAGTAATATAAAATAGTAAACTCACCAACTACAATTTCTCAAAAACACAGCATACGTAGCCTCTCCCAAGTAGGGGCTTTTCGCTGGAAAGCCTCGATAAAAGACGCCGACGTCTCCTCTGATGATGAGCGCTAGTGTCGTGGTAGCAACATGCTATGTGTTTACATCCATCGCCTCCATGTTTGTAATGACTTATTGCGAGAACAAACGTATTCACATGTGACTTTAATAGCATTTCTTACTTAATGGAAACACAGCAGTTGCGAAACTGTGTTTTGTCGACATTAACAGAATATTGACAAAGTTTTGCGCATGTTTGCAATGGAAACGCAGCTACTCTCACTCTATATCCTCCTGACTACCAGGATGGTACAACAGTTTATGTTCCATATGGCAACCCTAACAAAAAAGTACAGTTTGTTGCAACTCTAAACAATCCGAACCACACACGTTGAAACTTGTTATAATAAAACTTGTTAATCAAACTTTTTTTTTTAATTTTGATCGATGCCAACAGGCAGCAGTTTACACAAATGCCCCACCCCACTGAAAGGTTTCCCAGGATACAAAGCTGGGTTCAGAGGATCAAACCTGCCACAGCATGTTTGCTGAAGTGACAGAATACGATGATCTCTGCTGCAAGTGTTTCACACACAACTGTAGTTCCAGTTACTTTTCTGACTGGAGAGTTCACTGTGGAAGATTTATTTATTTTACTACAGTTTTACTAAAGAAAGAAAAGTGGAAAGTTGTGACTTTAGGTTTCAAGAAACAAAAACTTAATCAAGTTCCTGTTATTTTTGCAAATTTAGGCAGGACAGTTTTTAAGCTGACAGAATTTGGGCATGCACTTGCATTTCTCATCCTCCAGATGGCAAATGAGTCCATTTCCTCATGCTGAATATCCTCCATTTTTAACCACTTCCCTTAAAGCTGATTTACTGTTTTCATATCAGACACAGCTGTAGGAAAGCTGAGCAGTATTTAAGCACGACGAGTGTTACAAAAACTAACATTCCTCCACATGGCACTGGAATGTTGTGGATAATCTACCATCAGGAAAGAATTTAAGTCAAATAAAAGATAAGTTACACTAAGAGGAGAAAGGCTTTGAGGAAAAGGTCAGCTGTAAGAATGGCAGGATGGGATTGTTGTTCCCTTCACTCCGCATTATCCCAAGGGCGAAAGTGGGAAAAGTCAAAGATGGTGAAGGAGGAATGAGAGGTCACGCTTTTGTGTCAACACAAGCGTCCATCTCCAGGGGGAAGCAGAGCAAGGCCGTAGAAACACGGGAGTTTGAACCCAGACGAGGAAGGAAACTTGTTTTCTGGCACTTTCATGCTACTCTCACAGCTTTGAAGCTTATTGAGTGAGCGGCCTCGGGAAAAAGGTGTCAGCCTTACGTGTTGACATGTAGCCCAATCTGCTGGGAGCATCCTGACTCTGGTGGCTGTGAAAAGGCAGAGGTGTGACAGACAGATGGCAAACTGTAGCTGTCATGTCAGTAAAGGTGGCAGCAGTGCTTTACTCAAGATATTTAGTTCCACAGGTGGTTTCAGTGCAAGCTGTAAATAAGAAGCGCACCTCCCGCATTTAGAAGAACAACCCATATTTCAAATTAAAAGGTAAATTCAGGAGGTTTTACATCTTTGGATGCTGTTTTATTCTTGTTGGACTCCATCAGAGTTTGTTAGACAATGACTGATGATTGTTTACAGTAAAGTGCACCAACGTCTAAGTGCAGCTTGCCTACATCTTCGTTGGCTGAATCCATGGATGTGGTCCAAATGACGATTTTAAAGGGATCCCCGATTAGTTGTAACATTAGGCTTTATTTGATAAACATATATTTTAACTGTAAAATAAAGACTGCAAAAATACTGTAGGCTGTTTAGTTTTGTAAAAATTTTAAAACATATTTTAACATGGACAGAGCCATTTTATTCACACACAAAGCATTCTGGGTAAATGATGACGTGGATAGGTCCTCGGTGCGAGGCTGCTAGCGAGCTACTGAAGGTTAATCTTGGACAATATCTGATGATCGACTCTTAAATGAAACCAGAGAGCGTTGACAGAGAGGAGAAGGTAGAAATGACTCAGCCTGGAACTGAAAATATGGATGGAGGACAACAGAGCTGCTTCATGGAAGAASAACCTCAGCTTAGCCTGTTAGCCTTTGCGCTAGCACTGACGCTATATATGTATTGGCTCGTTGCTAGCGTAACAAACAAACAAACTAAACTGAGGTCCTCCATCCATATTTTCAGTTGCAGACCGAGTCATTTTTGTGTTCCCCTCTCTGTCATGTTGATGGAGGACCTCAGTGATGAGAGGAGAATGTGTAGCCCTGAGCTAATACATTTGTATGGTGATAGCATCGGGGCTAATGCTAAAGCTAACAGGCTAATCTGAGGTTGTTCTTCCATGAAGCAGCTCTGTTGTCCTCCATCCATATTTTCAGTTCCAGGCTGAGTCATTTCTACCTTCTCCTCTCTGTCAACGCTCTCTGGTTTCATTTAAAAGAGTCGATCATCAGATATTGTCCAAGATTAACCTTCAGGGTGGATATAGCTCGCTAGCAGCTTCACGCCGATGACCTGTCGACATCATCATTTACCCAGAATGCTTTGTGTGTAAATGAAATGGCCCCATCCGTGTAATATATTTTAACTTTTAGTTTAGTAATTATAAAATCTAAACAGCATACATTATTTTTACAGTCTTTATTTTACAATTAAAATATATGTTTATTAAATAAAGTTTAATGTTACAGCTAATCGGGGATCCCTTTAAAGTTCTCCTAACCATATGTGGTACTTCTCTTTTTTTAGTTTTGTTACTCTGGCAGCTCTTGCTTCAGTGCATCTTGGCTTAAGGTAAGGGGATACAACTGGTCCATGAATAAACCCACTCTAGCTGGCGGAGCAAATCAAACACCCGCTTTATTAAAACCACACACAGAAGCTCTTTTAACTGTGATGTCTGTGATGATGCTCCTCTTTGAGTGTGTGCAGCGCAGAGCAGACTGAGTTGTCAGATGGGTTTTGGCTCCTGTAACTTCCCCGTCTGAACGCTCTTTCAAACTCGCTGTTAAAATTTTAACCAAAGACCCACAACTGGGCCTTATGCATGCAACAATGCAGACTGTCAGCCAACTACTGTACAATCACAGTGTTCTCCTGGTGGTTTGACAGTAATGACAGGTCCAAAGAACCATTCCAAAGTGTGATCAACAATCCTCGGAGTCCTCAGAACTCACTCAAAAGCTCATTTTGTGACCCTCTACAGTCACTTTAATGTTTTTGACAACTATTTTGATGCTATGTTTCAATGTTGTGCAAAATTACAACTACAGAGAATGGTTTTTACATCTTAGATGTAACGTTGGATCAGGTTTAGGCTTTTTAAAATGGTATTTGAAAAGAAAAAAAATCTTTCAACCAGTCAGACATGTTCAATGCTGCAAGCTTCACCTCAAGGGTTCCCAGTAATCTTGACTCCGTTGTTCCTCATCAGGGTTATTTTCCCAGGGTTCTCCCGTGGTTCGTGTGGTGAGAACATAAAGGAGAGAACCAAAAAAAGACCTTTTTACCAAGAAAATATTCTGCAATCAGAACTTGTGATGGATGATCGTAATAAATCCACAGTCCAGAATCAATTTCACGAAATGCAGTGTTTTGCAGATAAGAAGCTTTTTTTTTTTTACTGTTTTTCAAAGGTGTGGTTTCTCTTTGTGCAATCCCTACAGAAAGGCTAATCTCAGGACAAGAGTGCTTGAAGAGACAATGGATGATCAATCCTTTACCATACCACAGGAATCCAATACCACTCAGGTGGGGGCTTGAATGCTCTCCAATGTAGTGATAAAAGAGGCTTGTCAAAATATTAACTCATTGTTTTTTTTTGTTTTTCTTTTGTAAAAGGATCAATCCTCCAGATAAACGTACGCTTCTCTGCCATTACGCAAAGTGCACTGACATCCACTCAATCTCACAGCGACACACCCTCAACGTTCCACTTTTATTTGACTTTGAAACATGTGAGAGTGAAAAAAAAAACAATTGTGTTGGGCTACTATGAATAAAAGATTTACAGCAACAAAGAGAGATTGAGTGAGTGAGTGAGAGAGAGAGAGAGAGGGTGCAGATGAGCTCATTGTTGAAACAGGGATTTCCACATGTCCATGTGTGTGCCCCCATGCCATGACCTCAAAAACACGAGCTGGGAGGAAAATAGGGGCGTTCCAATCCTCACATCCATGCATTAAAAAGTGTGAGGAAACAAACTATGGTGTTTCATTCCAGACAAATCCAGGGGAGTATGGCAAAAAAACAAACAAAAAAAAAAACAAAGGTAAACAAAGGTTACTCTCAGTTTAATTTAACTAATGCAGCCAGGCGTGCTCACGGGTCACTATAACACAAGAAAGAGCTCACAGTGGTGTGCTGATCGATACTATAACTAATGTTGGTACTGGATCTGTGCTGGGATCAAGACTTTGCTAGCCTGGTAAAAAACCAGACCCTCATTCTATGCTTTGCTTCATAAAGAGGGGCTGGAACCTCGGCTATTGAGAAGCGATTGCTTGCTGGAGGAGTGGAATACGTTGCAGTTTAAAACGATCAGATTTGATTTACCCAATCACTAACGTTTGGCCATGACATACGTAGTGCGCCAGCTCGACCGTAAGGGATGCTAAGCTAATAGGCTAACCGTAAATTAGAATAAAGTTTGACAAAAAAGGATATTGGTTTTCTGAACAAGAGAACATTTTGCGGAGAAATTTTACTTAAAATTAGGAATGCACAATATATCGGCATTGGCATCAGTATCGGTCATTATTGGTCATTTTTTAGTATCCGTCTGATTACTCAACCCATTCTCACTCCCGAGTCGTCACATATTGACGCTTTTCCAAAGTTCCCTCTGTGTCCGATTTTGACGCGTCGGGTACTCCCTTTGCGTCATTTTTTGACGAGATGTCACGATTTCAGAAAGTGTAGAAAATACACAAAAGCTACTGTCCCAAAGCCTAAAATTACCTTTATTCACTTTAGACATCTTGTCCCTGACCCTAGTACCTAAAATTAACGATTATTTTTAGAAAGTAGGAAATTCACGTCAACTATGTGTTCCAAAGCCTAAAATTACCTAATATTCACTGTAGACATCATATCCCTGACCCCAGTACCTAAACTTAACCATTAATCCTGATCCCTCATGTTAACCTCAGACCCCCGACCCAAAGACCCCCTGGTGGCGCAACCTGGAAAAGCCCCGGGCGGCAAGGACTGACGCAGGGGGGTCACCTGACGCGTCAAAATAAGACACAGAGGGAACTTTGGAAAAGCGTCAATATGTTGACGAAGGAGTGAGAATGTGTTAGATTACTGGGCCAATATTAATGTCCAATACTGATTTCCCACTTTTTAGTTTTGTGTTTCTTTTTTGGCAGGGGGCTATGTTTGGTTGAGTGGTATCTGTTTGATCATGATAGTGTTAGTGATGCTGGCACAGCCATCAGTGGTGTAGTCATTTATTTATCAAAAAAACAACAACCACAATTGTATTTGTATATATGTATATAAATAAATTGTGAATAATTTGTGTGTTTGTGTAATATCGGTAAATATCAGTTATCGACCAATAATTATCTCAGATATCGATATCGGCTGAAATTTTGATACCCATGCATCCATACTTAAAATCTTAGTGCCAACAATCAGTTAAATAATACAAAGTAAAAAAAAAAATCTTGAATATGCTCAGATTTACCATATGATTGATTGATTGATTGATTGATTGATTGATTGATTGATTGATTGATTGATTGATTGATTGATTGATTGATTGATTGATTCCTGGCAACGTTTTACGCACTTATTGGATCGATATTGGCGATACTGCTGTTTGGAACTCGATACTGCAGTGTGCACTCTCATACCAGCCCTGCTGTCAGTGGGGCTGGTTTTCCATGACAACCTCGCCCCTCCCTTTGGCTCGCGGGGGAGGTGTTTTGAAACTTCGCAAAGTGTTTGTGCGCGCGCTCGCGCGCGTGTGTGAGAGAGAGAGGGGCGTGGAGGCCGAAACAACTCCAAGAAGTCCTGCAGCCTGCCTTCAGTCAGCGCGCAGCTGAGTCGGTGACAGAATCGCCCCGCAGCTCGTTCAGGTGAAAGCTCAGGTGAGAGACCCCCCCGGACCGGACCACCTGCGCGCCATGGAAGAAGACTCGACCCACGGTGAGGCCAGCAGCGGCTCGGGCAGCACGCACACCATCCCGCAGCAGCAGCAGCCCGAAAGCGTGGAGCTCTTCACGGCGAGCCGCGCCTCCGCCCCGTCCTCCCCCAGCGCCACCGGCACCCTCTCCCGGCTCGGCCTGAAGAGCCCCACCAGCCCCTCGGCGGCGGGAGGGGGCGGCTCCGGCCAGGTGAGCGCCATCACCGTGGTGGCGCTGCTGGACAAACTGGTGAACATGATGGAGTCGGTGCAGGACAACCAGCGGCGCATGGAGACGCGCCAGGGCGACCTGGAGCAGGCCGTGCGCACGCTGCAGGGCGACGTGACCCGCCTGACCAAGAACCACCTGGGCACCTCCGCCTGCGTGTCCAAGCTGCTGGAGAGGTCCCGCAAAGTCAGCGGGCACGTGAAGGAGGTGAAGGAGCGCCTGGACAGACAGGCGGTCCAGGTGAAGAAGCTGGAGGCGAACCACAACCACCTGCTGAAGAGGAACAACTTCAAGGTGCTCATCTTCCAGGTGAGACGCAGAAACCGTCCCGACACCGGGGTCAGGTTTGGGCTTATTTTGTCACGCGCGAGCAGCTGATTTCACACTGACGTCATCGTTTCTGTGCGTTTTGGACAGAGGTGCCACATTGACGCAAAAAGAAGCCATGTTTGTTTTGTTTTGTTTTGTTTTTTTTTACTGGCTGAAGGTGCAGAGCTGGAGCTAAACCTGCTGTGTGAAAGTTGATCAGTTTTAAATGTCATTTTTTTGTTTTAAAAATAAGGCTCGGGGGCCTGAAGTGGCCCTCTGTACAAGTGAGTTTGGCCCACTAGGCCAACAAACTTTTTTAGTGTATAGTGTATTAGTTTGTGTACAAACTAATACACTATCAGAGTTTTATATATTTATACTTCTCATTCAATCACAGTTAAATTCACTTTATCTAGGAGGCTCAGTTTATATGGNCTAATACACTATCAGAGTTTTATATATTTATACTTCTCATTCAATCACAGTTAAATTCACTTTATCTAGGAGGCTCAGTTTATATGGATAGTATTTATTTTTTATAATAAGCTGGAATGACAAAAAAGGAACGACTTTCTGCTTCTTGCCTTTTTAAAAAAGTGTAAGGAGTAAAAAGTACAGATAAGTGTGTGAAAATGTAAGAAGTAGAAGTAAAAAGTAGTCTGAAAAATAATTACCATTACTCAAGTAAAGTACAGATACCCAAAATTTCTACTTAAGTACAGTAAAGAAGTATTTGTACTTAGTTACTTCACAACTGTGGATCTGACAACTCATCTTATAGAAAATACATTATCACTGCACCAGATTGTAGCCCCGTTTTTGTGTAACTGACAGGATTAGAGACACTTCAGTGCCTGATGAGGTCAGTTAATGGCTTTAAAAGTTAACATCCAAAACAATTCTCATAAATTGTAAGTTTACAAGTTGTGGAACCATTACTGTCTTTTAACTAAGTATGACGACTGTGATACAAGCTTGTCATCTCCAAGGAAAACAAAACAAATGGCAGCATAACGTACAGCAAATGTGGGCTACTTGTTGCTACAAGTAAAACAGAACAACCCTCAGGTCCTCCTGGGGGGCAAAAAAAGCAGCTTCGAAGTCAAATCGGCACCATTTGAGGACATTTCCCTTCACGTGGTTCATATTTGCATTTATATTTGCCTGTATTTGTAGGTGTGTTGAGGACGGTGTTCAGCAGGCTGTAGATGAACAGCGCTTTATTTCAACCTGCCAAACCAGTAAACAAGGAGAATGCTGCAGAAAAGTGCAGAGTGAGCCCATGCATGGGTCTCAGCAAGACTCGTACACATGAGCCTCTCCTGTGATCTAGACGAAGGGTGTGTCCTGGAACAGAGGACAATAGAGGAGGGTTTTAGACCTGACTTGGATCTGTTTACACCCTACAGTAAGAGCTCAGAAAGACACGAGTCCAACTGTAACCGTCTTTTCTCACTTGCTGAGATAAAAACTCTGCTATGGCACAGAGGAAAATAAACCAACGTTCTCATTAAAGCCAACTTTCTGAACCAAACCCTATTCTGTTTGCACAGTCCTTAGTGTGGCAGGTGTTTGCCATGGAGGCAGCTCCGTTTGACCATAAAACATTAAACGGGACAGGAGGACAGTTTGCTCTGTGGTCCTCCTGTGTGTAAGTGCAGAGTTTTCCTCGTGCTCATACGTGTGCATGCCTGGCTAAAGTAAAAAAGAAAAAAAAAGGGGGGGGCTGTTGTTGACACAGCCTGAGCCACTGAGAGCTCTTAGCCTTGGTTGTTATCAGGTTTCCCAGGCACTGAGGCTCTGTTGTTCACATGCAACAGGTGCCAAGGCCTTAACCTGCGTGTCTGCRGGCGAGGCGCCGCACAGCGATCGGCTCGACTCGCTGCTCGGTTCAGGTGCACTTGTTGCKTTTGAAGAAAGTGGAGTTTGCTTGTTCACCTACTGAAATCCTACGAYGATTACCTGTACACGTATCTGTTGGTCAGGCCTTGTTGGCTCCAGCGTGAAAGGCCTATACGRTGTTCCTTAAACCGAACTTGGAGCATTTGCATATGGGTGTCGTAAGGCCAGGTATGACCCTGGGGGGTGGGGGGCTTGTGTGTAAAGCAGGGCTATTCAACTGGCAGCCCGTGGGCCACATCCGGCCGGCGAGTGACCAGAGTTCGGCCCGCCAATTGGTTCATTCATCTCTTAAGCCCAAACCCCCGGTTTTCTACTTTAATTACTCTGTTATTTTAGTTAAACAGAGACATGTTTGGTGTCTACAGAAACATCAGAATCTTGGCTACAAGCTGTTTAAAAACATTTCTATTAACATCCAAGACAGTTAAAAATACAAGCAGTTGAAAATAAAACTATGAAAGTGAAAATAAAACTGGTTTAAAAATTTGGCAAGTCAGAGATGTCAAAATATTTTGTGGTAAATAAGAGGCATAATATGTACCATGTAAAGTAAAAATGTGTGTTCTGAGGTTGTCACACCACAGAAATGTGTTTAAAAATCACCCAGCCAAGTTTGAACATTTAAAAATACTGTTAACCTTATAAAATTATGTGTTAAAAGTAATGAAAAAATACCAGTTGGCTGTRGGCTGGAATGCTGGGGGCGTGTCCAATGGAGGAGCTTAAACCACGCCCACAACCCTGAACATTCCCGTAACTCAGAAAAAAAAATGTTTTATTTCCTTTAGAGCAACAGGGAGCGGGGTTATACTGAAGGAAGCCTTGTGACATCACAAGGCTGCCCTTTAAGACACAACCAAAAAATCCTGAAACACAGATATTTTGTTACACAAATTGAATCATATCTCTACTATTCAAATATCTACAGTTGAGAGAATTTGTACTCATTTACAACAATCCATTTATGACATTTATATTTAAAAAAAGAAAATGTTACATTTTACTTTACAAGGTCTTTAAATAGGGTTCTGTTCATTTTCATGATTAAATACAGCAAAATAAACTATTTCAAAGGTAACAGATCTTTTGTAATAGTTTATTTACATAACTTTAATTGCTGGATGTTCGGCCCCTGAGCTGTTGGTCTGTATTAACTGTGGCCCCCGGAGCAATTTAGTTGAATAGCCCTGGTGTAAAGCAYGTGTGTGCATGAAACTTGCCCACTGATTGGTCAGGTGTTTGCAGGTACACAAGTGGTAAATGAGATGCCTGAGGGGAGGGAGTAATGGAAGAAGTAAGTGCTGCCTTCTTTTCTTCCTGTAGTGTTGACTTTTATCTGTACCCATCACTTCCCGCCTCATCTAATCTCRTTTTTACTTTGGCAGTTTTGACTTCACACGCTCTCCCTTCATCCCTTTTTTAATATTTATTTCCAAACTCCAGTTTAGATACAACTTTTTTTCCCCCATCTGTAATCAAACCACCTGTCTTGGTTCCCTCGAAGCCCYGATGATAGCGCACGCTGCTCTTTGACAACGCACATTTGCACCGGCGGCCAAAATCAACACGCCACTCGTTTTTAGCTATGGGCCGTGGGGCCCGTGCTCTCTGCAGCTAAACTGATGTGAAACAGCCAGCTTCCTGTTTGTGACAGCTGAGGTGGAAACACAAAGGGCCTGGGGGTATATGGGCGCTGCTGCAGAGGTCCGCACCAGCTCCGGGCTTTGGACAGTCGGTCAGACAAGACAGTGACGTCTGCTGCTCTGCTGCACAGAACAAGGACTAATGAGGGCTTAATTAACGCTGCTTTTGGCTTGTTTGTTTGTTTTTTTGTGGACCAGTGCTTTTCCTGTGTCCTCGTGGCCCTGTCCTGTACGCCACCCCCTCATGCATGCACGCACACACACAGACAAAACACGCATCACTTCCAGCCTTTTGAGACTCCATTGTGATCAGATTCATTTGTTAAAAACAGGGACTAATGAGGGTTTAATTAACGCGGCCTGAATCGCAGATAAGTTGTATTTTGATCGGCTTTAAAGGCTCATTATTACCTGAGAGTTTGAACAGAGATCTCCYGGCTAACCGGACTCTGCATCGCTGTGCAATTGAATTTCCTGCAAAAGAGGTTGTTTATTTCCAGGTGCTTTATAATTTCCTCGTTGCTGTTTTTGTTTCATCACCACACAAAGTCATCGGAACAACTCCGGACCACAACGTCGGACTGAATATGAGCTCCGTGTCGCTTTACATGCATGTTTCTCTACAATATGTTTATGAGATGCTGTCCAAGAACTTCCATATCTCTTTGGGAGGAAAAAAAAATCAAACAAACTCTGCAACCAAAACAAAAGCTTTGCTACAGGAATGATACGATGTGCTGTGATTCATTTCTTTTACAATTAAAACAGTTTAAGTTATTAAACGTATAAACAGCTTTCCATTAAATGCCACACTCTGCGTCATGTTTACTATGAAAGAAGGTTTTTAAGTGTTTGTTGGAGCTCACGCCTTCAACATTTTGTTTGCTTTGTTACCGATCGACAAAGAGCCTTTGTGTATCGTCACTTAACGAAAGGTTGGGACTTAATCTCAGCTTAACGAAGCAGGAAGTCAGTCAAGCCTGTTTTTTCTGTTTTATGTCTTTCTACTGTCCTCGCAGGTCTAAGATCTGTTCCCAGCCTCACCTCAAACTACTTCATAGGTCCCCCCCCCAATTTATTGAGTTTCTGGATAAATTTAAAGGTTCAGATTAGTGACACTGCTGAGGATTGAGTATATTTGTATTTTGATGAATCTATTCCCTATTTTTTCCATGTTTCTATTAGACTTAACAACTCATTTTTAATATTTAGCAACTTAAAAACCAGTTTTATTGTTTGCCACGTAGTTGAACTTTAAATTTACACTGCAAAAAATGTCCACCAAACCAAGTTTTAAAACCTTATATCAGCCAAAAAATATTTTTGATCTTGTTTTGAGACTGATTTACTAAACAAGAACAGATTGTGTAAGAATAATCATCTTATTTTCAGAATGTGTAAGATTATTTGTCTTGTTAGTCTGAAAATTTGACTCAAATTAAGTCAAAAATTTCTGCCAATGGAGTAAGAAAATTTTACTTGGTAAGATTCTTGAAATACTTGATTTGACTCATTTTTATTTCAAGAGTCTTACCAAGTAAAATTTTCTTACTCCACTGGCAGATATTTTGACTTAATTTGAGTCAAGTTTTCAGACTAACAAGAGAAATAATCTTACACATTCTGAAAACAAGATGATTATTCTTACACAATCAGTTCTTGTTTAGTACATCAGTCTCAAAACAAGATCAAAAAGACTTTTTGGCTGATATAAGGTTTTAAAACTTGGTAAGACGGACAGTTTTTGCAGTGTATGTGACTGACACTTCACCCCAACTAAAATAATTTTGAATCAGCAAAAGATGGATTGAGCTTTCTTCCCTAAAATGTATGTATTTATGGAGGTTTAAACATTGGAGCATAACCAGAGCTCTTTCTGTGAGTGCTGATCCGTCCCCACAGGTTGGAGCAGGCCGCTGGCTGTAGGCTACAGTTAAGATTGTTGTGTGTCCTCTTTGGGTGGTGATATAGAACACCAGCTGCAAGCTGTTTCTGTGTTCAGATAGGCTGCACCTAAATGTCAGAAAGCTTGACTGGAATAGTTTCAAATAAAAAAAGGTCAACAAATGTTGGCCAAACTTATGAAGCTATTGTTAACTGGATAAACCAGTTACGCTCAGTACAAATCTTGTTCCACTTAATACCATTTAGGTCAGATTGTTTGCAAACCTTAAAAAAATAGTGTAAATTAAATGGGTTTTTAGGCATTTTTAATGCAAAGGTGCAAGAATAATAAACCTGCTCTCAACTAAAATGTGAGTGGTTTCTAAATAAATGAAGTTTGTTTACTGCGTGCATTCCTGTTTTGTTATCTTTCTTGGTTTTCCTTTGGGGTTCATTCCTCAGATAATCCTTTGGGTTTTCAGCGGATATGGCAGAACAAAAAAAAAAGATAAAAATAGAAGAAAAAACCTGATGAGCAGCGGTATTAAAGTGAATTTTCTGCACGGTCTATTCATCTGACAGTAGCACAACGGGGGGATTTCAGCAGGAGTTTTTAAACTGAGCAAAGCGTGCAGATGAAGCCGTGTTTTGCTCCTCTGTCTGCCCACATTCAGGTTTGACAAGTCTGCTCAACTGTTTCAGTCTCTAAGGCAAATGCAAGTTTGTAGCTACAGATTCCTCCAGTAAAATACCAGTTCAGCTTTAATTACACAGAACAGGGCTGATAATGTTTGACACTCTGCATGAACACCCAAAACACTGTGATTGTTGGGAAGACTAACTCTACCAAAGCTAGTTAATTGTGTTAAACTGTGTTTTATATGCATGTATTTTATTTTTAATTAAAGTCATAAAGAGCAACAGCCCAAAGCTGCGTGTTGACTTCCAGCTTGTGCCACAAGAAACAGGACTTCTTTTGTTTTAGAAATGTCAGGAGTTTGTTTTTAGTGTTTTTCATTGAGCTATAAATACGTGAACAAGGCTTGATGTGTTTTATTTTTCTCTCTTCTATTTCAAAAATAAAAAATAGGGGATAAAAAAAATCTAAACATCTTTGAGCCCCGTCATTATGGGAATGCTATGGAGCCCGCGAGGAGACATGGGGTGATTTTTTTTCTTTTATGTTCCGACGCAATACTTTTGCGTTACCTCGCAAAATTGTTCTGCGTTTCCATGCAAAATTGTTTTGCGTTTCCACGCTAAAGATTGTTTTGTATATGAACTGAATTAAATCAGACTTTTATTTTGAAATATCCGGTTACCAAAACAGGATGTCTTGCCACAAGTTCGTAAAATTGACACTGATGTTGCGTGGCTGCACTGTGTTAAAATATCGACATATGACATACTTCCATKTTTGGCTGTGTGATATATTCATTCTACAGCTGAAAGAAAGCAGTAGGCTAACTCGCTAATGGTAAACATGTGAGTTTGTTAATAAAACGGCAGGCACAACAGTGATAAACGACTTTTGCGAGGGACCGCAAAAGGTATTGCGAGGTAACGCAATACTATTGCGAGGTAACGCAATACTATTGCGAGGTAACGCAATACTATTGCGAGGTAACGCAATACTATTGCGAGGTAACGCAATACTATTGCGAGGTAACGCAATACTATTGCATGAGGACGCAAAAGAAAAAAAATCTCCCATGTCCCCTCGCGGGCTCCGTAGAATGCTGCCTTTCCGAAACAGTTTTTATTTATTTTCGTGTTATTTCTAAAAGTTTTCTCATAAAATAKCACAGTTTAATGCTTTCATAGAGACAGAAATGTATAAAATGAGGCAAAATGCTGTAATAATGATGCCAGGCCTGTATGTTTAACACCACCACAGAAATGCAGCAGAAACAAGAATATAGACGTCCTGTTTGGAGTCGTAGGTTAGGGTAAAGGTGGGTCTTTGACATCRTTTTCTAATGATTATGTAACTGTCCACACGAAAACACAAAGATGCTGTTTCATGATTGCCTCAATCTGGAGCTTAGAATACTGCTTAGGCTGAAATGTTAAGAAAATCCTCTGCCATCCCTATGTGGCCAGAGCCTCAGTTACAATTCAGAACTGTTTGCTCTTTCTGGATTTTTATTTAGATTTAGTTGATTGGTAAAAGAAACTTGTTTTTTGTTTGCTTCCTCTGGTTTTCATTTTATTCGAAATCATAAAAATACAAATTGTCTTCAGATAAGACATCAATTTCCTGCTTTTTACCACAAATGTGCATGCCCTTTAACCTCCTGTAGAGGATACACAATGACCAATTGTAAGCAGACTTATCAAACATGCTTGTGTTATCTCAGTGCTGCCCTTATCAAACAATGGCTCAGATATGAACAAGACTGGGTTTGAGCTGCCGGATCTCTGAAGATTTGAACGTGGGCACAAATAAAATGGGGATCTGTTGTTCGAACTGGAGAAACTGGAGCTGGAAGTGTGCTGGAAGCTCACAGTGGCTCTGCTGTCGATCCTTCTTCACGTAGGATTCAGAACAAGCTGTGAAAGTTTACTGATGCAATCTAGTTGATGATAGGTAGTGACAAACATGCTGGAGTTCTTACTCAGACAGGTGACCAGGACAGCATTATGTCTGAGTCCAAACTGCTGTACAAACAGTTGTAAATTATAAGTTGTCCTGAGGAGGTTTTCCTCATGATCGTCCGTCACCCAGAATAATAACGGTGGCCGTTCTGGGATTACGGCGATCTCCACTTTCCCTACATGTCAGCATGGCTTCACGTCTGTGTTCCCTGATCAGGCGTGGTAAACATGCTGTGTTTTCTTAGAGTGTGACAGAAATGAGAGGGGTGTGGAGGTGAAAGAATGCCCAAACTTGTTGTGCAAAGGTTTGTGGGTATTACGCCAAGAGGCACGTCTCAGAATTGGCATGGCATCTTTGAAGGCAGATTTATGTCGTTTCGATTCCCACGTTGGTGCTTCGGTAGTTGTTATATGTTGGCATTAAGAAAACTCCACACGCTGCGCAGAGTACGTTAGGAGTTTATCATGTTTTGGTCAGCTTAATGACAAATGGCAGAATTCCATTTGCTTTCCTTCCTCCTTCCTTCCTGTGTCCACAGATGGCTCTTCTTGCTGGGTGTGTGGTGGGGAAGGGAGTAGTGTTGCGCAACAAGCCCAGCAGGTCACTGGGAGGGTTTGCTGTAATCAAAACATATGCAGATGAGGAGAAATTTGCACGGGTTTCAGGTGGAAATGGTGGAGGAGGCATTGTTCCCTGACTGGACTGGTTGGGGTGACAGAAAGTGGATCAGTTAACATTTCAAAGAAACTCATATTCAAACACATTTAGTGTTTTTTTTTTTCAATGCCGTTAAAAAGCTGCAGGAAACCTATCAATGTCTGCACATAAAATAAAGTTCTGTACTATGATGCAGTCTTTAATTTGTGAATTCCTTGCTGGAGGCACTTGACTCATTGTACCAACACACCTGTACCAAACCTAACTTTGTGGGATTAAGGGAACCTCCATCGGAAGGGCCCAGAAACCACCTGAAAACAGATTAACCCYCTTAAATGTAAACCTGGAACTTCCTGTCTGTAATGCATTATTACTGATTAGATCATTTATCAGTTTTTATTAGCAACATATTCAGGCGTTAACCAAAAGTATAATTAAAGCTGAGGCGACCAAAATAAGTGACTGATTAGCAGAGCTTGAGAGCAGACGTAACAAACATTTTCTGATTTCTCACTGAYTAATCTCTTCTTCAATTTGTGGGCCTTTTTCATGAGAAATCGCATTTAAAGAAAAAGTTTGTCCAAATAAAAAAGAGTTTTGGTGTCAAATCTACAACTAATTTTGTAATTGTTGATATTTTCTTAAATTGACCTCAGCAGGGACTGATGAGCTAATCCAGGTTTCACTGCAGTTCACATGAACAACTAGCGCAGGGTGCACAGTGCGTAGAGTTTTCTTAATGCCAACATATAACAACTACTGAACCACCAACCTGGGAATCAAAACAATAATAAAGATTTTAACATGGTAGTTAAATACGGTTATGAGTACAGAGGAGAAAAACAATCAGACATGTCAACCTATAGGGGGCGCCATAATTAATGTCTTTGCATCTGGTCCTCTGGCTTTTAAATATGTCACAAAATTTTTTGGCTTATAGCATCATGATCCCTGGACACCACTGAGTCACATGGTATAGGCCACGCCCATTTCCGCCTAAACTTTTTTTCTACAGCACAAAATTTGCGAAAACTACTTTTAGCTTTGTTTTAAAGATTTAAAGTCTGATCGCCATGAAACTCACCATCCTATATCTAGTTAGTATGTTGATTCTAAGTTGGATTACACGATTATTTTATTGGAAATGTTAAGAAATTTATGCTTGTTGTGGCCCATTGTTTCCATGGAAGTTCTACATGCTAAACTCCACAAAATAACCATGTAACAAAAAATCAGTGATGGTGTAAAGGTTTATAAAAACAGGATTGGATAATCTGCTATAAAATCTTTAAAATGAGTTGTTTTAAGATGGCAGATGGATTAGCTGCTGCTGAAATAACTCGTCATTCCTGCCAGGATTAAACTACATCTCTATATTAAGGTCACTGAAAAAGTTAACTACAAAACATAATTTAAAACTTTTACAAATAAAGAAAAATTGAACTTTTCCTTTTAAGATTCCCGTTTGGCACACAACACGCTCCGAAGGTGAGGTTAAAACGAAACCAACACCTGTTAAAAGTTTGGACACACCTACTCATTCAAAATAAATGAGTAGCTGCGCATATAAATAAAGATGAAGCACAAAAAACAGGCTAAATAAAAGTATACTGTTACAGATCCAGTCATTCACTTGGTAACGTGAGTCCATGTTTTCTCCCTGACTTAGTTTCAATCCTCGTGCCCCACCCTGATGGCTCTGTTTAAGCAGATCAACGGACTCCACAGACCCRCCTGGCTTTTTGTAACAAGTGCGCGACGTGCAATTAGATGGCAGTTGTAGCATTGGACTGATAAATGAACTGAATTATATAACTTAGCACAAAATAGCTTTGAAGCGCAGGTCCTTTTATTCTGGACCAAACTTGCTGTCACACTAAATTATCTTTGTTTTTTTATCACTTCTGAACATTTTCAGCCTTGAAACAATGGTTCTTTAGCTATCTAACTGAAACAAACACAAAAAGGCACAAACCGTAGCACATTCTGCAGGACTAATTATAATTTCCTCTGAGGGGATGTTAATTAACRAGGTTCCCAGGAGAAAATGCCAGAAAGCGAGGCTCCACACGCAGAAAAACAGGACAGTCCTGGGTCAAACGGTACTTGTGAGAAAAATGTTTACTGTGGCTTGGATGTGAAACTGTTATGGGTTAAACTGGGAACATGGCCATTTTTATGCAGCTTTAAAGCAAACRTATTCATCAGTATGACCAAATTAAAGATTCAGTTTAAAAAAATACTTTAGTTGTGTAGATATTGTCCACGTTGCATTGAAGAAAACCGGAAACAACCTCAACATTGTCCGTGTGTGAGCAATGGTCTATAAATATTGACAAAGTGAGCCCTGGTGGCATTTATCACTGAGAGTCAATCAATAAAACAGCATTAATGCACAAGCTTTTGTACATGAAGTCAAAGTGTAGATAGGCACAGCTCTGATTAGTGTGAATAGTTTAGTTTCAGTCGCTGCCTCCCACAGACTTAACAACCCCCRCAGATTATATCAAACAAGCCTGAACCAAATCCAAGAGGCTGTGGCGTGTCCCAACTGGAACTGAAAGGAATCTTTAGACCAGCAAACAAACATTTAGTTCTTATTATTAGGAGATACTTTGCTAGAGGTGAAAAGAGGCTAAAACATTTATAGAAATATATATTTTTTCCCATGTACTAATAGGAAAGGTTTAGAGSTCTGACCTAATGTTGTCCTAGAGGTGAGCTTTTTGAAGTCAAGCTGCAAGGCTGAACATGTACTCATTGTGAGTGACGCTCGTACGAGTCTTCTAAAATTATTCCTGTATAGAGGTGAAAAGGCAGAGGTACGGTCAAGAAAACATCCACAATGTTCTTTAACGTTCTTACACTAACCAAATACCAACCCCTTTTATTGCCTCCTAAGGTTGGGCAAAACCATATTTTGTGCAATTAACTGTCAGAAAAACTTTAATGGGACTTSACTATTAATATGATTAATGACACCAGATGGACTTAATGGAGATTTGCCGCAATAAATAGTTTGGTGGGGGTGAACTGAGGTGTTTTTTTTTTCATGAATATGTCCATCTTTCGCTGCCTCCTGCTGCAACACACTTCAAATATGATGAACATTAAAAAAAGTATTAATCCTAACTCAGTTTTTTTTCTTGCCCTATCAACACATTTTAAAAACTGGTGTATAACTTGAAGTTTTGAACTTTTGACACAGTTTGGAACAGATTTTTACAGAGAATGATTTAAATTGGTCATATGACTAGGGCATGCATGTGTCCAGGGTCTCCAGGTGGGATTAATTGTCATATTAATCTTTATTAGCTAATATTGCCCAACCCTAGTCTCCACTTGAYATAAGTGGTTAATGCAAACTGTCCAGTAGTGTTGATGTTTACTTCCTCAACCCTCAGGCTTTTGTTTCTTTTTCCCTCCACTTAAAATATGTCCTCATTCTTTGGTTTGATGTTGTGCCCTTTTGCCAGAAGTCTCTGACAGATTTATTAGGAATGAACTGGGAGATATCACACATACTTGGCATACACCTCAACCACAGCTTCAGATCCTTGGAGATATCAAACGTCTGCATCGTTGGTTTAAAAACAACAAAGTGTCTGCTTGGATTTCCAATTTAGCACAACAGAGTGTATACAGTTGGATGAATGGAAAACAGCAGCTGAATGTTATCAGGAGTGTTTGGTGTGGTAGTTAATGAGGGTCATCCTCGACACTCAGAGCTCCACAGTTTAAGCAATAAAGTGATCAGTGGATGGACATTTGAAGTTTACCCAARTGAATTTGGCTGCCACAACTAATATACTGTACTTTTATCAACACAAAACTGGCTATACATTTCTCAGAAGTGTTTTTGTGTGGTAGTTACTGAGAGTCATCCTCAACTTGTACTCAAAAGTATTAACAGGTGGGTTTTGCAGCAGTTATGCATTCCTTCAAGCAAATGCATCGCACATGGTATGTAGAGGACCTATTGTGATGTTTATAAATCCACAGATAACCGAACGAACTGCAAAGATATGTTGACCCTGTTTAGTAATTTATGAGTTGCATTTTTTTTAAAAAAACAAAGGAATGCAAAGACCTCCTGTTACTAGAAGCACTCCTGTTTTGTCTTCGGGGTTGCCTTGCGTTCTTTGAGATGCAGTCATACTTTAGTGAACACTCATTCGTGTGTACAAGTTGCATCACTCCTCAGTACACTGAAGTTGAAACTGGTTGATAACTGCATAGTTTGAGTACATGACATGCTGAATAAACGACTGATCAGAAGAGTTCATCTCGGTGCTTGTGTTCTTTTTTTTTATTGTCAAAAATGGTTACAGTTCAAGTTAATGAAGCCATAAAAAGGCACATGATGTTGACCGTAAAACAGTGAAATTTACTATACAGTGTGCCACGTTGACTCAAAACTGGAATCCTCTGGTGATACTTTGAGCTGTCGAGCAGGAGGGTTTGTTTATGAGGATTTCACAGGTTTAATGGAGTATGTCAACTACTGGAGCTGCACCTTCACTCACCCCTGGGCGTGAAAGGATAGGGGCGATAGTGGGGGTGGAAGCTCTAACCCATAAATCCCCAAGGGAGGAGAATATTGAAGGTGTGTTTCTGTATGGGTCTGATTATGCACAGATGAGTGGGCAGTAAGTCAAAGGAAAGGAAGAAGATAAAGGCAATCGCAGAAACTGTGGATATTAAACTCTTTGCTTTCAGTCTCGCTCGTTTTATAGTTATCATGCTCATGGGTGGGT
>NW_013952527.1:904739-908498 GCF_001266775.1 Austrofundulus limnaeus | reverse complement strand
GGTGGAGGCAGGGAGAGATATAAAGGAGAGAGAGGAGAGGTGTTTGACTCCTTTGAAAGAAACTAATGGAATTCCGCAGAATCTTTTAGGGGAAGATCGGGGAGGCGTGCAGAAACTGGTTTCTTCAGTCCTGAACAYGCAGACCAAGCCTAGATACCAGAGTTTCTTTAACAAGTATTCCTTCTGTCATGTTAAATAAAAAAAATGGCTGCTCTTGAAGTAAACTGTAACATATTTAAAGGGACATTTTTGATGTTGTACTCCCTGCAAAGGCTTTGTAGATGTTTGTTTGAATGACCTCACTTTGATGAAATAGTTTAACTGAATGCATTCAAGACTAAAGTAAAACTAGGGCTGGGTGGTATGACCTCAAAATATCACGGTAACAGTATATATCACGGAAGAAAATTATCATAAAAAGTAAAGATTATGTCATTTTTACAGCATTTACTTTGCAGAAAACTGTAATCATAACCAAATCCAGTATTTTTGCTGTAGTGCAAATGAACATAACAGAAGTACAAAAATAATGTTTTGTATATTGTAAAACCATTTCAACAATAAGCAAACATTTTTCAAATTTTCAACAATATCAAAATAAAGTGGATATTATAACCAGAACTTCACGTAAAATTAGTCATTTAGACATAAAAAATTCAATGTTGCCTAAAATGTTATAGTGTGACAGGACATTAAGGATCTTCAGCTGCGCATAGTCCTGTCATAAAACAATTTAAGATAACTGGAATGTAAGTGTGGTGAAGCCAAATAAATGGAATATCAGCCTGCCATACATGAGCTTCTACCTGCTGAACTTATCGGCTGCTGCTCTGCTGCCTCTCATCTTCATCATCAGAGCAGAAGCTGACTGTTACATTAGCAAGATGGATTTATGACTGAACGTCTTTTTTATCACCTCTGTGGGTAACAATACACAAAAACAAGTGTTTTCTCTGACAACTTGGGTGTGAAAAAACTACAGTTGTTAAAGCTTCGCTCTGCGTGACGTGCAGCGGGAGGGAGGAAATGATCCTGCGACTAGGGCTGCCACAAACGATTATTTTAATAATTGATTAATCACCAATTATTTATTGGATTAGTCGACTAATCAGATCATATGTTAATTAAATATAAAACATAGAGCTTATCACCTCAGAATACAGCTGCTATTGTATAACCATTGTTAGATTTTAGCTATATGCTAACTAAAATAATTGCTGTGGAAGGTAAGTTCTGCTCTGCAGATATTACACAGGTTTCTCTTTCATTTTCTTAAAAAGTTCCCACACTTTTGAGCTCCGTTGTCAGGTAGCCATGATACCAGAGCCTGTCTGTTTAATGTCTTGTGACGTCCACAGCCTACCCCAGTTACCACTACTGTGCATGTGTGTCAAAGACAGAAAGGCAGATGTGGCAGTGGAAGGTGTCAAAGCAGTTTGGAGAGAAAAACAAAGTAAAGAACAACAAAGAAAGAGAAAACGATTAATCGATTATTAAATTAGTCATCTATTATTTTAATAATAGATTAGTCGTCGATTAATCGTGGTAGCCCTACCTGCGACACGACGTAACTTTTCTACAGCAGCAGGGGGGAATTTTGAGGATTTATTCTCTCTACGTGTTTTAAAACACCATAATTTCTTCATTATATTTCAAACTCCTCCTGCTCAGTTGTATCTGCGCTCACAGCCCTGTTGACACAGGTGTGATGACGTAACTGACGACAGGACGGTAGAAGGTACATTTCTACCGTAGGCCAACTTCATACCGTTTCTACGGCAAATACCGCGCAGCCCTAAGTAAAACTGATACATTTTTTCACAGCCTGTCTAAAGAACTGTCTTCTTAACATGTCTCCTTCTGTTTCCCAACAGGAAGATAATGAGATCCCTGCTCACGTGGTTGTCAAAGACTCACTCAGGACCCCACAACCGACCCCGCTGCCGAGCCAGTACGATGCAGAGTCCACCCATCCCACTCCGTCTGTWACGGGCTCGGTGGAACACATCCGCACCCAAGACGAGGCTCTCCAGACCGTCAGCCTGTCCTCAGAAGACGACATGGATTTCTCCCAAGCGCACCGACTGGATGACGAGACGCTGGAGTGCGAGGCCGCCGCCATCGCTCCTGTCAAATTTGAGAGACGGGCCGACCAGTTCAAGCGCAACAGTCTGAAGAAGGTCGACACCCTGAAGAAGGCCTTCACCCGCCAGAACATTGAGAAGAAGATGACCCAGATCTCCTCCAAGATCGTGCCGCCAGAGAAGCGGGAGAAAATAAAGAAGAGCTTCACCCCCAACCACCCCAAAAGCCCAACTTCCAGATCCTCTTCTTTCAAAGTGTCTCCCATGACCTTTAACGTCAAGAAGGTCCGAGACGGGGAGACTCCTACACCACAAATCTCCCAGTCGGTGGAAGAAATCCGTGTGGATATACCTACTTTGACGGGTCTAGACGGAGAGGTGCCTTCGGCGGAGGTGCGCACTCCGGAGAGTGTCGTGGAGGTGATCCAGGAGACGCTGAACTCCTCCAACCTGGAGAGCGTGAAGGCAGAGGTGTCGCTCAACGGGAAAACCTCCAGCGTCGAGTGCGAGATAAACGGCGACGGCGTGGCCAGCCTGGCGGTTCCGGAGCACGACGAAGATGTCGGCGAGGAGGGAGAAGAGGAAAAAAAGGGGGAAGAGAAACAGGAAAGTCCAGTCGAGAAAACGGCAGYGGCTCAGATCCCCACAGAACCAATCGCTGTGGAGCAAGTGTCTTAATATTATTAGCTTTTACTTCTCACTTCTGCCTTTTAATTTCATTATTTTTATACTCAAGATTTTAAAATTCAATCCAACCCACCCTAATATCCAAACATAGTCTCTAAAAGGAAAATGAATGGTTCAGTATAACTYTTTTCCAAAACAGCACAACAGAAACTGTTGCCACCACAGAAATAGGCGCACATTTCTGACCGAGCAGCCTCCTCCTGCTGTTTGTCTGCCTCTGCTCCCTTTTTTCTCTGTTAAAAAAAACAGCCTCTTTTGTTCTTTTTTTGTATAAAAAAATAGTAAATCTCTGGGAACAGCGGTGCAGCCCACAGCCTGCGGAGGCAGTGTGTTGCCAGGTTGTGTCAGAATTGGAATGAGGAGTTTTTGCATTTTAAATCAGGCCTCCGGGTTATTTTAAGCAGTCGTTTGAGGTTGTTTATAGTTTTTTTTCTTTTTTTTTTTGTTAAGCCTGAGTTCATGAAGCTCAGATCTTAGCTAACAGGTGACTTAAATAACAATAGTGCCTCTATATTTTGTTATGAAATATATAGTCTCTTGGTGAAATTTGGTTTATTTTTTTCATTTTCACTGATTTTCTTATTCAGAATATAATGAGCTGCATGTTCTAGTTTATAATCACAGTTCAAACACCAACTGAAAATAATCTTATATCACAGAAAAATATAAAAGAGACCATTTAAAAGTGGCAAAATGTTACTAAATCTCTATTTTTTTTTAAGGATGGAGGTCTTTTAATCTTAACACAATGGTACAATTACTGATGCAAATGAAGGTCTTCATTGCAGAACACAGGCATTATTTCAAATGTAAAAACTTAGAGATATTTTGTGACCATATGAGGTTTTTTTAATGAAATCTTTTTGCAAATCTACACTATATTTTCCTGAACAGATTTTTTTTATATATGAGACTTTTAAACATTTGCAATAAGTTTACTTAAAAATATTGCAATGTCCTTTAAAAATACCACAATTTAGTTTTTATA
>NW_013952527.1:897778-904710 GCF_001266775.1 Austrofundulus limnaeus | reverse complement strand
TTGGTGAATGGGCAACTATTAAAAGTTTGTTTACCTGCAGAAACAGCTGAAAAAAAAAGGTCATTCGGGTTCATGGAAGGGCCATTCAGGGTCGAGACAAGTTGACAGATTTAATGTATCGGCATGTTTTTCTGCACAGGATTTGTTGAGTTTTTGCAGACAGACATGTTTTACTTACATATCTGCGTTTCAGAATTGCATGTGGAAAAGTACTGGAGGAAACTCTTTGAAGCTGCACCGTTTGATTTAGTGCAGGATAGTTTGTTTGTGTTTGATTTTACACTTTGCAATGAGAACCTTTAACCCTAAAAGTTGCATCTGTGGTATATATTTTCTTCTTGGATAATTTCATGGTGTTTGGGTTGTTTTAAGAAGACTTTTTTTTTCCAAGTATTCATAATGTATCAGGTGAAATGATTATTCGGCTTCATATTTTTCTGACAAGAACACTATGTTTAAAATGTTCCAGAGCCTTGATAAATGCAGACATTTTGTTTGAACATGCTGGTTTGAATAATGACACTCATTAGGAGTGGAGGGATGAATTCCTATGTATTTTGCAGATGAAAGTGAGTAAAACATGCCATCTTTTTTTCTCTTTCTTTTTAGTTATTTTTATCAGTAGATAAAATGTTTTAAAAAATCAAGATTAACACATTTGTTAAAGCTGCACCAGCCTCAGCAGCAGGTTGTCTAATAGAACTTTCCTAAAATAAGAATTTAGTGAAGTTCCAGCAGGTGCTAAGGATTCAGATACTGGAGAACTTACAGAAGCAGATAAAAAAAGCAGAKGGCAGCATTCCTAGGTTTGACGGATGGCCCCCGCTCAGCCCATTTTTCATGCCCCTGGCCTCCTTGTTGAATGTGGATGAGGCTCGCTGGAGCCACAGGTGTTCTGCTCCTGCTGGGGCTCCCAGACTCCAGCTCACTGTGGAAGGAGGACAAGCGAGCTGGGAAGTGTGGGAAAGCACTTCAGGTGTTGGAAGCGAAGATTAAGTTGCCTTTGGTTAAGGTGTGCACGCATTTCTGCAGAGAGACATCAGTCACGAGAGGCGTTTAATGTGTCCCATCGTGGGAATTCTACCTGTTTTTATGGGATATGGAACTGCAGGATCCTCTGTTTCAACTTGACTCTTCGTCAAACTGATTCTGATGAAACGCTTGTTCCTTTTTAACAAATAAAATGTGATGTCAGACAATTTTTATGTAAAATATGCAGAAATATCCGCTAATTTCTGAATACACAAAGTATCAGTGTAGAAATGTTAATTTGTGATAGAAGAAAAATGCAGATTTACTAATCAGTTAAATGAATCTCATCTTTATGTTGATGTTCTATGATGAGAAGGTGTGTTTTTTTGTACAAAACACAATTAAATATAACTTGCAAAGGGATTTTGTGTAAAATTAGAGAGGAAATTTAAAATGGGAAATTAACATTTACACTGTTTTTAATATATTTACAAACTTTTAACAAGTTCAGCAGAACCGCTGAGACAAATGTATCTGAAATGTAAACCAATTAGACTAATTTAACACAAGCAGGATGAAAGCTTCACTGCTAATGAAAGAAACGGCCGATGTATGGTACTGTGCAAAAGTTTTAAACCACCCCAAAGTCCAGTTGTAAATGTATTCTTAGTTGAAMTGATGACAGAACTCTGGTTGATACTTTGAGTTCAAGAGCTTTTTTAAGCCCGAATGATTCATTGATCAGAAGTAAACTAAAAGGGGAAAAAAAGCTCTGAAATGTTGAAGTCCCAAAAAACTTAAAAAGAAAATTTAGCTGCTTGGAAGCAGAAAAAAAGAGGGATGACTCAAAACTTTTGCACAGGACTGTAATCCTGGTGTTTGTTTACAACTATATTCTAAGAGCATAAATCTGTTTTTTTTTAAATATAACATTTTCTATTTTAATAAACACTAAAAAGAGCTCAGTTTTTATGTTTATTGAACATCTGCTCATTTAGCTGAACTTTGAGAAACTTTTTATTTTTTCATGTGTTTTTCTTTCAGCTCTGTTGAACATGAGCAACATGCAATGTGAACTTCACAAGGTGTTTTTATTTAGAGGGGGGTTGCATAAAATATTCTTTGGGATTTGAAATAGAGAATAACAATTAGACATATATTCTGCCTTTAAACTTATGCAACCATTTTGCATTTTTGTTTGTCATTTTTTCCGTAAATCACACTACTGAAAAGGTTTTTTTTTATCAGTTTTCTTATGTCACGTTGTGATAGCTGTGTGCAAATAAAACGTTTTGCTTTATGTGTTTCTAAATTTATCCTGTTAAATCTAGATCGTAAAACTGTTTGCAAGAAAGTTAAATWAATGTTTGCATCAACCTTCGTCAGTGATGACTTCTGTTCACATCTTTGTTTTTAATTTTTAGCCACTTAAACCAAAGATTCCCTCACAGACGTTTCCACTTTACCTTTCTTTGTAACTGTGCAGACATTTATTTGCTAATTAGTGCTGCATTCATCAATAAAGATTTCTAACTTTAAACTGATGTCTTTGTTTTTATTTGTAGTTCTTCAGGCATTAGTTCTCAACCCCCCTGCCAAGTATGATGCTACATATTGTAATTTAACACACTTTAATCAATTCAAAATGTATTTTTTTAAATTTATGTTCTGACAATGCGACTCGTTTCCACTTTCACGTTGCCAAACTAAACGTACGACTGCAGATGCTTGAAAACAAAATGCCATCATGCTGACCTAGTTCTTAATAAAAYACAAGACAATTAGTGACTCATCAGAGAAAGGAGTGGTTCCGTTGCCCAACCTCTGTTTAAGCAGCAGCACAGTGCATGAAATCAGATTATGTGTGAATTTAAGATTAGCTAAAAGTTACAGGTGGAGTCRCATTAAAGAGTTGCTAAAACACAATTTAAAAACAAATCCAAATAATGYAATTTCTGTCACCAAGATTAAAAGTTTTCAAGGAGTCCCAGAGGGTTTTGGAGCAGTGTTTTTTCCAGTTAGATCAGGGGTCTGCAACCTGCGGCTCTGGGGCCACATGTGGCTCTTTGAAAATGTGGCCAAACATAACAGAATAANCAGTATTTTTTCTTGTTTACATGAAAATGGTATTTCTATTTGTCCTGATATGCATTATAATAAACAATATAATAATATTTTTTTTAGTTTTATAACGTCACCTCCACTGACCGTAAAGATTCCTGGAAATGCGTTGGAAAGGCCCATGGACCACCAGTTGATAATCACAGTTGTAGCTTGTTTTGCGGCTCTGGACACATTTTATTAGTGAGACAAGAAGCACAATTGGCTCTTTTGATTGTAAAGGTTGCAGACCCCTGAGTTAGAGATTACAATCCATAACGCTCATGTTGTCACAGGAATAAAATAAAATAAAAAAAAATGATGTCACCTAATTCCTATCTGAGTTGTTCCTGATCCTTCTCACCGACCTCACACCCACTCTTCTTGATGTTATTACTTAATTGCTTTTTTGTCTTTAAACTGGTCTCGTTTGTCTGGAAACAGGACATTCATGCTGGTTCCACCCAGACAAGACTCAGCAATGTTTTTGGCTTTAGCAGGACTGAGGGACTGTTAATCCACACGTTGCTTTGTAGTATTATTACAAGCGTTGGTTGCATACACTCCCAGCTTGCTGCTGATGGCAAAACCTTTGAAGCGGTCTGGCTTTTCAAGATCATTTTCTAGTCTAAGTACTCCATGTTTTTAAAGTTGTTATAACAGAACAGCAAGAAAAAAAATGAACCATTATGGAAAAGGTTTGTACAGGGATGACTCTGATAGCAACATAAATCTCAATAAATAAAACTAAACATAGGGTTGTCCAGTAAAATATAGAGTTTATGTTTGCCTTTAAATCTCATTTGGCTACCAAAGCAACAAAAAAAGCATCAAAAATTAAACTGAATGGCCTCAAAATGAAATTCTGCTTGCAGGCCAGCCCTGCCCTGCAGGCYAAAACTTTTTAWATACTGCATATTTTGCATAAAAARKWWKGRAAWTTKKKKTTWRSWRRWTTTTWWTYCYWAAAAAATGTTTYWAAGCACCTGATTGGCAGCACCTGGGGGGTAGAAGCGCCAAATAAAAGCAACAGCAAAACAAAATGTTTGGCAGCGAAGATTTGGCAAATCTTTCATGTACACAACCCGCATACTCAKCTGTACTTCTCATTCCTCAAATGCATGTTCCTTACAAATAAGGCACATTTTAATTTAACAGGCTTTCAAACAATATAAGATTTATTGCCTAGAAGCATTGTTACAATGAAGAAATAATTGGCCAAACACTAATTTCCTCACTTTTTATGCTGAGATTTTGTATCTGTCAACTGACAGTTACATACCAATACRAAGGGCATGAAAGTACATATATTTATCATTAAAAAAGAACAGAAAAATACAAAGTAAATAAGTGACAATGCATGATTCATGATGAATATTTTTTGGTGAGGATGAAAAACGTAATGATGGTGTTTGTCTCCCTCTACAGTTTGAAACAGTAACAATATCCTGTTCTTCTTTCATGACAATTACCTTCTCAAATACTTCTCTACAGTTTACACGTGATGTAACACAACGGATCGAAAGGTTTAACAATGCAACAAATTCATCTGACAATAAAAGTATCGTAATCGTTCCTGCAAATCGATCCGTGTCACGTCGTAGGTGTGTATTGTCACGGTGGCCGAGAGGTTAAGGCGTTGGACTCGAAATCCAATGGGGTTTCCCCGCACAGGTTCGAATCCTGTTCGTGACGAGTTTTCTTTTGTGTTTTGWTTTTAATTCATCAGAGCAATATAACACAAAATGCGCCATTTCACCATGCATTCATGGTGCGTTTATTTTGAACGGTTCGAGTAGCCTTTATAAGTTCCCAATTGCTTATGCATTAGATTTGTTAAAAAAAACGACAACATATACATATGATCTTTGTTTTATAATGTGCACGAGCCATAAACAAACAAAAATACCGATTTTATTGAAGTCTCGTAAATGTCATCTCTTCTCGCGATAACATCTACTTCCTGGTCCCAACCAAGTACGACGGTCGATTCTGAGCAGGTCCTCGCGTTGTTTTCTTTTCTTTCTTTCTTTTTTTTAATTACAGCTCATTTATTTCTGCTACAGCCAAGTGAGGTTTCGTAAATATTGGCGTCTGTAACGGAGTTTCCAGCGGAGAATTCAACTTCCGTCCCCGTTTCGGATAATGGAACAGCCGAGCTGGATAAAACTCACCGGCAGCGCATTGCTGACGTAGTTTTCGGGGCATTGTTGAAGCTGGGTGAACTGTGCTTGTCGCTCAGGTTTTACATTTAGTGTCGAGACTTTTACTTAGGAGCTAATATTCAGTGAAGCTTCTCAAACGTTTTCAACCTTATAGGGGGCACAGTTAGCAACATTAGCCATATTTTCAAGTAATTTGGCCAGACTGCGCGCTAACAAAGCTACCAGTTCCTTATACTTTACAAGAGCCACACAAAGGAAATGCGCTCGATTAGTTGGAAAACATTAAGATGCTGGCAGTACAGACAACGCAGGCCTTTTAATTTAACATTCAGTCACTGAATGTGTTACAAGAAAACCACTTTATTTGTCAGCCTGGCGTTAAGTTTTCGGATATTTTTGGCTGATTTGTTTCGTTGAATAGTGAGGAATGAAGCTGCCATGGCTATGATCGGGAAGGACACAAGAGATACAGTTATTAAAAGAAGGTAGCTAACTGCGAGCTAACAAACATATGTGTTCATGAATGAGATAAACTTAACAGCTTGGATGCAGAGCAGACACAAACGTAGCACTTTTCAAGTGAGTTAAACTGTGGATGAGCGCTGCTGTTAGCATTGTGAGCTAGCAGGGGCTAATTAGCGCTAAAGCTATCCATCGCGTTGAGGAGCGACATCAACAACAAATAAAGGCGAAACAAACCCGGTTTATTTAACTCGACACTAAATATGGCAGCGGCCACAAACGAGGCGTTGTTTTTGATAAAAGACGTGAAGCCCGGCTCGAAAAATCTGAATATTGTTTTCATCGTTTTGGAGATCGGTAAGTAAAAGTAGCTGCGATGTCGGGCTGAGTGTGGCTTCCCCCCCACAGATCACTCATGCGGTTCTTAAAGGAGCCAGCGGTGGTGTTGCATGATGTAAAATTCAACACGACAATAATTTTGATGAAGATATTTTGAAGCCAAGTCTTTATGTTTGTTTGTGTTCTTGCAGGACGAGTGACTAAAACGAAAGATGGCCACGAGGTGCGCTCCTGCAAAGTGGCAGATAAAAGCGGAAGTATCGCTATCTCAGTTTGGGATGAGCTGGGGGGTCTTATTCAGCCCGGGGACATCATCAAGCTGACCAGAGGGTAAGACAGCCTGTTTATATTAAAACTGACAGTGTGCATGTTTAAATAACGATCAATTGTTTGCTTTATTGATTCTCTTTTATATATTTTTATTATTATTTTTCCAGCTATGCATCTATATGGAAAGGTTGCCTGACCCTATACACTGGAAGAGGGGGAGACATTCAGAAGATTGGAGAGTGAGTTACAAATATTTTTTAAAATCACAATATTTAATGGAATCATGACAGGAATATAACCTGCAATTGAACAGCAAACGTATATTGGCAAAAAATATTAATCACGATTAATTGTGGTATTTAGCCGATAACGATTAATTTGATTAATCCCCCGGAGTCCCGACATCCTTATATCCTAGTCACATGACCAATTTATAAGGGGAAAATTAACTCTTTGTAAAAATCAGTTCCAAATTGTGTCAAAATTACACACTTAAGTCTATGCATCAAACTTTAAATCAGGGGTGGGCAAKCCTGGTCCTGGAGGGCCGCAGCCCTACAGGTTTTATGTTTTTCCTGCTCCAACACACCTGATTCAGTCACTGATTTACCTTCCAAGTTCTGC
>NW_013952527.1:891149-895131 GCF_001266775.1 Austrofundulus limnaeus | reverse complement strand
CAACCATGTTGGTTGTTGGTGCCATGATGTTCAAAGGCACTCAAATCACCTTTCTTCCCCATACTGATGCTCGGTTTGAACTGCAGGAGATTGTCTTGACCATGTCTACATGCCTAAATGCAATGAGTTGCCGCCATGTGATTGGCTGATTAGAAATTAAGTGTTAACGAGCAGTTGGACAGGTGTACCTAATAAAGTGGCCAGTGAGTGTATATATACATAACACTTACATGTTGCCTCTCCTCCAAACAGGGTAAGCCTGACCAGAACCAGAGAGGAAACTCTCCACCTAATCAGAATTCAGGTACACCTGCTCCACCAGGTCAGTGTATTTTTCACTACTAACGTTGGAAATATTGTCTCTTTCAGGGATTTGGATCATTTGGTTCAGCTCAACTAAGAGTTGATTCTTTCAGCTCACTAAATTAGTTGTTTCAGACCGAGCCACGCTTAGTGTGGCTGTTTTTAATTAATTCAATCTTTTTGAAATTCAACCTATTTGTGCGCACAGCTTGCAAAGCACACTTTTTTAGGTTGACAATATTTTATTGATTTATATTTAAATGGGACAGTGATTGTATAATGTTGCTGATTTAGCACAATGTTGTTGATTTAGCATAATGCTAATTTCCATTAGCCTGGTAAAAACCAGCCCCTTGTTCTTCGCCTTTCTTCGTACGGAGGGTCTGGACTCTCAGCTGTTGAGAAGAGATTACTTCCTGGCCCTCTGAAATTTAAAACGATTGGATCTGATTTACCTAATYGCTAACAAGTTGGCCACGACGCATATGCACCAGCTTCACTGTGAAGGAGGCTAAGCTACGAAGCTAACCCTGCTGAGAGGAGAGAAGTACTGAGCCGAACAAGACAACTGTAAATAAGTCCTGCAGACTTTGTGAGACATTAATTTAATTTGGAGGCCTTGTCAACACAGACTGGCTTCATTCACTTCCTCTGCTGCCATAAGCAGACACTGCAGAGAAAATCAACGTTCTGATTGGTCTTTAAAATGCGTTGGAGTTAGATTTTAGACAGCTCTAGACTGTTTTAAGGGATAAAAATGCTGCACAAAAGTCGCAGGACGGTGAAATTCTTTCACGTATATTTAAAGTTGCACGAATTTCTAACTTGCATCTATTTTTCGACTTGCAGGTAACGGCACCATGCCGCCGTTTTCTAACAACCCTCCACCAGGCACGCCCCGTGACCCGGGATTCGGGAGCATCGGACGTCCCAACGGCCGATCACCCGGCAATGGCGCCCCGCCGGTTAACGCTGCTGGACCCCAGACAGCCACAAAGTCCTCTGTTACCATCAGCAACGGCAGGGATCCGCGACGTGCCAAAAGATGAAACCGGGGGGGAGTTGGTGGGGGCGAGGGTCATCTTTTTTAAAAAAAAAAATGGATGCCCCCATTTTCTCCTGCTACTCTCGGTTGTCCACCGCCTGCGTCGGCATCCTCAATAAGGAGTTGCATCGTTTTTAAACAGCCTGAAATGGTAAAATCGGTCATTTTGTCTTCGTACAGGTCACGATCAGCCACCTGCACTCAGAACTGGAGGTTCTCAGCCTCCACTCGTCTAATCTCTGCAGATTACTGGTTGTGTGACAGTGTTGTCTCACCCCAAACCCTTTGTTCTTTCACAGCCTACTTGAACACTCAATGCACTTTTCCTTTAGTTTATGTTGAAGCTTGGCTGTCGATTTAAAGTCAGGAAATTGATTTCCACCTTTTTTTTCTTCTTAAGTGGAAAAGGCCTTAATAAGTATGAAGATGCTCTTGAAAAAATATGAAATCTAAGGGTCTTCTCTCTAAACCAAACTGTATTTGACACAACTGGAGGCTGACCATTTTTCTTTTTCATGATTTTTTTTGCGATCAGCTGTATCTTTTTATCAGGTGGGACCACCTAAATTAGAAGTGAACAGTTCACCAAATAAATTTTAGATAAATGCCATATTTGTTTTTTTTTTTCCTGTACTTTTGACTCCATAAGTTATTTAACGTTTGTGTAAATGTGTCGAGTCGATGACGCTGCCTTGTGTGGTAATGATGCAAAAAATATCTTCACATTTAGTCTTTTTAAGAAGTTTGTTTTTAAATGTGCACAACTTGTTACGGCCAAACTTTTGTATAGTAGTGTTTTAAATAAAACATCAGGGCCATACTGTTAACTTTTACATCCACTATTTTTTTWAAACTCCATGTTGACAGCTGAGGAATCCACCCCCGCATTGAATTAAAGTTCCCAGTCTTCAGCCCCATCTAGTGCTGGGAAAAACAAATTGTGTTTGCTTTTTCTCTCCTTTTTTTTTTTTTCTTCCTTCCCTTCTGCAGCCACGTTGTGTCATAACCACAAAGTAGAAAAACATTTCTTTTGTTCCCTGTATGTGAAAAACATTAGTTCTGCTATAAAAGGCAGACTGTATTAACAAAGTGCTCCATTTTGAAGCAATACGTTGCAAAAGGTTTAACCAAGTTTCTTCACATCCTTTGTTGCACCAAGCACACAAACCTTTTGGCCCCCGGTCCTAAAGGTTGTCACCTTGACGATGTTCGGCTGCGGCTGAAAGGAGAACATGTTTCCACATGTRTGTTTCCTCTTTTTGTCACTTTCTAAATTAACACATTTAATTAAAGCTTTCAGAAAGACACTTTTAACACAATTGGGAGGCTATGAAACTCATAAAAATGACTGAAAACCTGATCTCTATTTGTGGAAACAAGTCTGGATGCCCCTGATACCTCAAACACTCGTTTAATGAGCTCTGAATAAGAATAAATCTTACAAATAAACCTCAGGTTATTGGAAAAGTAATCACGCATTTGGTTTCCCTAGTAGCGCATAAAACCTGTAATTCTGCATCTTTGCAGTAAGTTTGCTGAAACAAYTGTTCGGTGTCGCTCACTAACAAACATCTAAAAACAGCACATTTTCCCCATCAAATTAAATTTTTGACACCTGTTATTACCGTAAATAAATAAACTCCAAAAGTGAATCAGTTTTAAGTGTTCAGTGGTTTGAAATGGAAGTTTAATCAAAATGAGTTTAGTGGGCTGAGAGATATTTTGGTCACAGGTGAGTCACTCCTAATGACAGATATTTTAAACATATGTTAGATTGTGCAGGGCCAAAGTATCTTTGGTTCTGCATAMATTTATTTTTATAAATATCTTCTGCTTGAGCATTATATGCGTAAAGGTTTGAATTTGTACCAAGGTTATAAGAAGTCATGTCTCCTGACTCATCTCAGRATCTGTTCTTATGGTTCAATATTTTACATAAGATGTAACCAGTCTATAATGGTGAAAACCACTTTCTGTGGTTTATGTCTCATATTGTTTTGTTTAAACACTGCACTCTGAAATGTGTTTTTACAAAAAAAAATTCCTTATTTCATTTAATGTCAAAATTTTTATTATACAGTATATAGAATTTGTTTTTTTTTAGATAAATGAATAAAATAAAACATTTCCTTTTATTGATCCAAATATTTCTGACTTTATTAAATTTGTCTACAACAGTGTCACCAATGGAAACTTTAAATACATCCTATATGTTTTAGGATAAATATTGTATGTTGCCTTCAAGTCCTAAAAACAGTCATTTCACATGATGCTACAGAATGAAGTTACTGTGAATCAGTATTTTGTTGGTTGAAAACATGTTTATGTGATTGTGAGAAGTGAAACACGACACTTGTGACACTGTTCGCTGAAACACGTTACAAGTGTGGCAGGAAATGTGATGYACTCGTGTGTCAACAAAGACACATGCTGGGAACTTCCTTCAACCACTGTGGTCAATCAGAAGTGAAGTCCTGTCATTTGGAAAAAAAAACCCTGTCATTTACACACCAAAGTAAATAGTTTTGTTATTGAAATAAACTTTTTTTATTTACAAACCAGGTTGTCTGATTGAAATAGTTAAAAATGTGATTCATTTGAAACAGAAAACCAGAAGTCTACATCATAAGGAAC
>NW_013952527.1:886056-889653 GCF_001266775.1 Austrofundulus limnaeus | reverse complement strand
ATTTCTAACAGACACATGGCCAGACAAAGGGTCCAGTGGTCCAACAGCACTACTGCATCCTGTCAGTTTATCAGAGTTACCGAATAAAATGACCTCTGTCTTTTTATCAAGATAAAGAAAGTTCAGGTCCATCCATGCTCTCACATCTTTTAAGCATTCAAGTAGCCTATTTACAGACTGGGAATCCGCTAGATCTTAATGGAAGATAGACCTGAATGTCATCAGCATAAAATGGTATGACACGTTTTTCGACACGTATTCAGGGTTCCTGCAGATCCTTAAAAAGTCTTAAAAGTCATTGAATTCATCAATCCAAAAATAATGCCTTAATTAGCCTTAAAAGGTCTTAAATCAATCTGTCAGAAGTCTTAAAAATGTAAACACATTGTAAATAGGACGTTTGTAATTTGTCTCAAATATTAAAATAATTGGTAACATTTTTTTAAACGTTCACATGCAGACATTCCTCTTTGACATCACTTCCTGTTGCTTCACATGCAAATATTTCAACAACCGTCCGTCAGAGCATCGTGAAATTCGTCTCATAATATGTTAATAATGTTATATTTCCAAAAATGTATTCAAATTTCTTACAAAAAAGTTGATGTCACGGGCACTTTAAGGTTTCATCCACAGCAAATCAGGGTTGAGACCCCACTGTGGGTCCTAAAACTCCGAATTTTGGGTCGTTAGAGAACTTCCAGGAATTAATTTAAGTTTAAAACTGACTGCTAAGAATGTTTTAGCTGTATTTGACAAAAAAGCAGTTYGATATGGTTAAAAACAATTGGTTTATTAGGAATATTTGAATACTTCAACCAAAAATACTTGGATTCATGAGTTTCTGCCAGTTTTTCTTTTTTTGTCCTTTGTGTTTATTGTGAAAATGGTCTTAAATTTAATTTCATTTGGCATTAAAAAGTCTTAAAAAGTCTTAAATTTAACTTGCCTTAAACTGTAGGAACCCTGTTCTATTTCCACACTGAGCCCCAGGAGTTAGTGTTGTCATCATAAGATATTTTTATCATGAATTATCCTCTGCACCATATAAAATCTCACATAGGAACAAAGTAAACCCACAGAACAAGATCATAAACAAAAAAAAGTTTAAAAAGTTGTAATTTTCTTTTTTTCCTCCCCCATTTCTGACGCCTCTAGATTTCGCCTAAATTATACTGTATATGGGCCAGCCCTGGTTGCAAATYATTGCACTTCTGATTTATTTGAATGAATTTATTCAAACTTAAAAATCATAAAGTGTCACTATATTAATCCCAGAATATCAAACAAAATTGGATAAAATTTATTTCTGATTTTTTTTACAGTTTTTCCACATTTTTCCTCAATCAATCAGGTATTTACATGAACATTCATCACCATGATGACTATTAAAGTTTCTCTTTCAGTTTTGCACCCATGCAGTGTGACAGCTGATCCCATGACACCGGTGATTCAGATAACGGCACGAGGCAATGTGTTTTTCATTAAAAATAATAACAATAATTAATTAAAAATAGAAATATTGTTGTATGAACACAACTTTAATTAACACAATGTGTAAAAAGCGGGATTTGTTTCCCTCTTTACATTCTGGCTTTGTTCAAAAGTAATTTATATTTTAAATTTCATTTCATTAGAATATCCATGTCTTTATATTTTTAATACTTAAGTAAAAAGGAGTATTGCAGGATCTACACTAGAAATTGGGACTGGAAAGAACAACTTCCTGTTTAAATCACTGAGCGAATAAAAAGTGAGGGAGTGTGATGCAAACAGGAAGGTTAGCCTGATGGGAGGAGTGTGAACAAATAGTGTTTGTTTTGTGTGTCTTTGTGAAAGATGCAAAGACCCACCACAAAGCAGACACCACAATGACCGGTGAGTATTTTTTATTCTAAGAACTTGTACCATTTTTTTCATTAATWAAATAGAAAATAAATAAATCTGTACATCTTTGACATACTTTAAGGTGAGTAATTGTAATCATTTTTGTCATCAGATCCAAACACATCCTTGTTTGAACTGGACTTTGAGTCTATTTATGATGAGCTCAACTTCAGCTACAACTACAACTTCAGCTACAACTACAACTTCAGCTACAACTACAACTTGAGCTACAACTACAGTGGGTTTATCCCTGACCCGGCCACGCAGCCCTGCCCCATCTTCAGCCCCCCGGATGTCGTCATGTTGCTTGTCTGCATATTTTACATCATCATCTTCCTGTTGGCAATTCCTGGGAACCTGGTGGTGGGTTTGGTGATCGGCACGAGCGAGCAGCCCCTGAACCCCTCTGACCTTTACCTCCTCCACCTGACCATCGCAGACCTCCTGCTGGCCGTCACCCTCCCCTTCTGGGCCACCTCGGTGACGCAGGAGTGGCTGTTCGGCGACGCCGTGTGTAAGATCRTCACCATCCTGCAGGAGCTGAGCTTCTACACCAGCGTTCTGTTCCTGACCTGCATCAGCATGGACCGGTACATGGTGATTGTGCGAGCGATGGAAGCCCGCAGGGCCAACAGGAAGGTGGTCAGCTGGGGAGTCTGTGCTGCGGTGTGGATTGTTGGGGGTCTTCTGTCTCTGCCGGGCTTGTTCAGCTCTTCTTATGTATCCCAGAACACCAACCACACGGTGTGCAGTGTAAACTACGACCCCAAAAGCTCTGATGAGTGGAGGATGGCCACCAGAATCCTCCGCTACGCTCTGGGTTTCTTCATCCCCTTGCTCATCATGGTGCCCTGCTACGGGATAACCATTCGACGCCTCCTTCACATCCGGGGGGGATTCCGGCGCCAGCGAGCCATGAGGGTGATCATCTGCGTGGTCGTGGCCTTCCTGCTCTGCTGGATGCCGTACCACCTGGCAGTGATGGTGGACATGTTCTTCAGGGCGAACGTGGTTCTCTACAAGTGCTTCGAGAGGATGACGGTGGACCAGATCATGTTTGCCACCCAGAGCCTGGCTCTCCTCCACAGCTGCGTGAACCCGGTGCTGTACGCGTTCGTGGGGGAGAAGTTCAGGAAGAGGCTGCTGCAAAAGTTACGAAAGATGGGCGTGCTGGAGAAAACRTCGGTTTCCAGAAGCAGCCGGTCGTCAGTGTCATCAGAAGTCACATCAACATTCATGTGAGATGATATTTTGAGTAATTCAGCTTTAATGATCCCATCATTTACTGTTTAGACTCAGGTGTTGGATTTGTTGGACTTTAAACCCCTTTTTTTATATTTGACTTGGTGTAAATTTCTAAACTTTTTTTTTTACTTTTTCATGTCACTTGTGTTAGTTTCACTCCATGCCAAAGCTTCTTTAATTTAAGTGGTGACTAAGCTATACTGATGTTGATTGGCCGATATAGGCCTCTTTTAAATTTTTTTTGAATTTCCATTCCTGTACTGAATCATTTACAAAGCAGGAAAATGAAGACGCAACAGCTACAACTAGCTTAATGTAGCCAAAAATGTATTTTTTAAAATAAGCACGAGTGGGGGTGCTGTTTGTAAAGTTACACAGTCAAAAATTACCACCAATATTTTTGTTTTATTTAGCCTTTTATAAGAAAAAAAACTGATTTATTTTTCAAAGTCAGATTTTCACCAT
>NW_013952527.1:880912-885655 GCF_001266775.1 Austrofundulus limnaeus | reverse complement strand
TTAGCTTGTTAACTAAATATTTAATTTGTAAGTTAAATATTTAGTTTATAAACTATGACATTTATAAATGTATGAATCATATGGTGAAAAACTGACTTTGAAAAATATTTTTTTCTTTTTTCTTATAAAAAGGCTAAATAAAACAAAAATATTGGTGGTAATTTTTGACTGTGTAACTTACAAACGGCACCCCATACGAGTGCTCTTCTGTATATAAGGTATAAGTGTACGAGTTATATGTTCTTAAATGTGGGAAACAGTGACTTGCTGCAGCTTAGATGGTAAAAGATCTGGTACATGTGTAATTTATTTTGATAGCTAAAGGTCAAATGATTGTTTATGAGTTATTTGAAAAACATCTGTACATGTGGTGTATAAATTAAACTGTAAAAATGAACATAAAACATTTTCTTTGCCAAATTTACTTTTGTATTTATTTTTAAGACACTAGGTTCAGATCTGAATGCTGTGGGTAGCACAAAATAATAAATTCTGTCTCCTTAGCTGGCATCATTTAAGTATAAAAAACTCTTCACATTCCTTTCATATTGTGTAGTAAGTCACTTGATGTTTCAGCTGATAGACAAAGAATGTGCTCTTTAATAGTCATCCTTTCAGCTCATTTGGGGAAACAAAAAAACAGAAGCTGCGACGACAGCTGAAGCAAAATTACAGCAGAAGTTAAGACGTCAAAAAAGGCAACATTTTCTTCCTTTGATTGCAAACAGATCACTGATGGGAAACGTCTTATTTTGCACCATCTCAGACTTCAGCTTCACAGTGGATCAAGACATCGAATTATTCTCATAAAAAACATTTTCATTTTAGGGTAAAGCATGTAATGACTGTATTTCTGATTTGTATTTTATCAGCGCTCTCGTTCCTTTGTGCCAAGTGTTGTGTCATGTTCCACTGACCCCAGGTTGGCTAAAAATGACCGKGGGGGCGGGAGCCTTGCAGTGAGTGGGCAGAGAGACCACGCAGCTGTCATTGTGGCTGTCATTTCCCCTTCCACACGGACTGGCAGAGGTTGGGGGGGAAATCATGAGTGGGGTGATCTAATGCATGGGACAAGAATCAAGGAGGGGTGGGTGGTTTCACTGTCCAACTTACCGGGTACGACTCGATGCCTGGATTCAACCGGAGGCCAAAGAACCAACCACAAGGTGAACCCAATGAAGACGTGTCCAGCTTGGTTTGCAAAGAAGTTGTGAAAAGTTTCCAAAAGTCAAATGAGTAGGAGGACAACAGGACGAATCGGACCTGGAGAAGCAGGGCTGTTACCTCCAGCAAAGTGAAGAGAGAAGCTGTCGATGCAACATGATCCAGACAGTCTTATCCTAAAAATACTGCTGAGGAGCGTGGTCGCTGGCTCCGTCTGCTTCATTACCTGGTGATCGACTAGTTCATTTTCTCTTCAAACTGAGGTCAGAAAACATGTTTTAGAAATTTAGATATGTTTTTAAAAGAGTTTAGATTAAATTAAAGTGTTATCTTCTGGTGATTTGTATTTAAGATCCATCCATAGTGTCTTTAAACTTGTGTTGTAGTCATAAAGTCACAGATTCCCTTAGAGAAACCATCAAGTTGGATCAATCATGAGAAAAGCTGATGCACCAAAGACCTTTAAAAAGGGGGCAGATGAAGCAGCGGCCCCCCCAAGTCCTGTCATCCCCACAAAACGGTCTAAAGCGAGTCTGGAGCAGGTAGTGCCCGATCCCCGGGGCCCCGGTTGTCTCAATCCAGCTCCACCTGTCTTTGTTCGCAAAATGAGGAACGCTGCCGTGGGAACAGGTTGCGACATCCGTCTGAAGGTGGCTGTGGCCGGAGACCCCCAACCCTCCTTGTACTGGTACCACAACGATGAGCTCCTCAACATGGAGAACCAGGAGTACGGAGGGCTTTGGATTAGGGACTGTAAACCCACCGATGCTGGTCTCTACACCTGCATCGCCAATAACCACCTGGGAGAGGCCCGGACCAGTGCTGTGCTGGCTGTCCTGGACCTGGGTGAAGGTAAGATACACACATATGTGTAAATACTATACTTTATACTTACTGACAGAAAGGTTTTAGCTTCTTTTTAGAATAAACCCACAAAATCCATAAATTTGTGTCAAATTTTAGGCAACTTAATCATTGGAAGGATTAGAAAACCATTTTATAGAAAGAAATGGAAACATGCTTTTCCTTATATGTATTTATTTCTGTCAGGTTATTATTTCATTATAGCAACAGAAAATCAGAGCATCTCTAAAACCTTTAATCACAATCACAATTTACCCAGATTGCCAAAGTCCTCCACTAGACCTGGTTTTCATAAAGACAATGAGACAAAGACGATCTGCTAAACCTGTTGTATGATGTCAGTCACATGTTTTACTGCTTTTATCTTTCATTTTTGTCTTTTGTTGCACAGTTATCTGAAAACAGTCCGATCAGAGCAGATGAATTATTTTCATGTTGAATGGAGATTCTAGATTTTTAACTTTACATACAACAATTTAAAAAACATAAGCTTGAGTTAGTAATTCTGATTTACATAGAATCTAAATAAAATGCATTCATTTACTCTTTAAATACTAAAATAAAATGCAACTAATGCATATTTATATTCACACACAGCTAAACGTAGCTATGTAAAAATTAATTCAAAATTTTAGATTATAATCTGAATTCCACTGACAGGAGAAGATTCAGGCTGACAGGATTAATAATAATATTAATAATAATCTAACACATTCCGCTCTTATATGAGTCTCAAAACAAAATCAAAAATACTTTTTGGCGGGATATATGATTATGAGATTCGGTTAGATGGGTAATCTTTGCAGTGTAAAAGTGTAGCACCAGATTTACAGTGTAAAGTTGGAATTCTCAACAATGAAAAAATAAAATAAAATAAAATAAACAGCATTGCAAGAGGAGGCAATTGGTTGTCCCCTCTTACAATGCTGTCATTGCAAGTATGACTCAGGTCCCTGTGAACAACAGGTGATAATCAGGGTCCTAATGATAGTCAGGTGATGGTGCACATGATCCTGTATGAACAACAGGTGATGATCAGGAYACTAATGATCTATTGTTTGGCTGATACATGTGAACAAACTGTTCGTCCACCATGTGGAGGCAGTGATTATAAGGCTGAGTTCACCTGAAACTCTTGCAGGAGAGACGAAACATTTCATTAAAGAAGAACCCGTCCAGAGGACCTACTTTTTCTGGATTACTGAGATGCATCAGAACATGAAACAAAAATCTTTATAAAAGTGCGTGGCCGAAACTCTTCCAGATTCTTCAGTGTCTCACTCAGCGGGCCGACGCTGTATCCTGATCAACAAAACTTCTTTTTATGCCCCGTATAACCTCCAGAACTGATCTAAATTCAGCACATCTGTTAGACAACACAGAGCTGCTTTACATAACGACATTATCAGCTTTTCGCTGCCTTGTACATCAGCTCTGTTTGTTCTGCAGTTCTCTGGATCTGTGGAAACACATCTGCCTTTCTTCCTGCTGATAAGTAGACGCACACGTGTGTGAGGACTCATCACGACTTCCTCCTGTCTAGTTTGCTTAGATTTAGGATTGTAGTCAAAAGCTTTGTGCAAAACTGATGCTTGGATCTTRGTCTCTCAAAACAGGATGAAATCAAATTTACAGAAACAAAAAAACATTTTTCGACGTTCAGTTTTTAGGATGTTGGAGTCAGAATAGATATTTTTATCACTTGCCACCTTAAAAGGATGTGATTGATGAAGTGATTACCTTAGAGTGTGTAATTGTTTCTCTGTCTCTTACACTGTTCTGGTTACAGAAGTTCCCAAAAATCAATCATTAGATATGTACGTGTACAGCTGGTTATTTTATGTATTTATTTAGAATAAACCTGATTGAAGATGACTGCCACAATAAATTTAGCTTTAAAATGAAAAAAAAAAAAAAAAGATTTCTCACCATTCCCAACACATATTCACACAAAATTTGTGTTTAAAAGTTTGGCAAGCGTTCCTTCAAGGAAAGTTAATTTCACCTTCTGCAGAACTGTTGGATCAGAATTAGTTTGAATTAGATTTAAGTTTGAGTTATATCTGTAAATGTTAAAAGTGAAARTAAAAATCCTACACACACTACAGCAAATATTTATCTCATCCCTTTCCTTTCATAAACAGTCGTGGATGAGCCACTCATAAATCCACGTTATTTTTTAAACTTTTTTTGCATACTGTTACTTTTGGTTTCACAGTTCTGTCTCTGTGTTTAAAGCTCACTAAATGATGGTATCTGTCACATCAGGGACCTTCCACACTGCAAAAACTATCCATCTTACCAAGTTTTAAAACCTTATATCAGCCAAAAAGTCTTTTTGATCTTGTTTTGAGACTGATTTACTAAACAAGAACTGACTGTGTAAGAATAATAATCTTGTTTTCAGAATGTGTAAGATTATTTGTCTTGTTAGTCTGAAAATTTGACTCAAATTAAGTAAAAAAAATTGCCAATGGGGTAAAAAAATTTACTTGGTAAGGTTCTTGAAATAAGAAAAAAATTAGTCAAATCAAGTAATTCAAGAATCTTGCCAAGTAAAATTTTTTACCCCATTGGCAATTTTTTTTACTTAATTTGAGTCAAATTTTCAGGCTAACAAGACAAATAATCTTACACATTCTGAAAACAAGATTTTTATTCTTACACAGTCAGTTCTTATTTAGTAAATCAGTCTCAAAACAAGATCAAAAAGAC
>NW_013952527.1:877991-879569 GCF_001266775.1 Austrofundulus limnaeus | reverse complement strand
GGGAAAAAAAACTTGCTTTATATTTTGGTTCGTCTGATGATGTCATTTTTGAATATTAAATTATTATTAATATTAATTATGATTGATATCTCGGTCAGTTATTTAGTATTTGAGTAGCTTTTTTATCAGACATTTTTTTTACTCCTACTTGAGTCATTTTTTAGATGGCTACTTTTTTACATTTGGTTACTCTGCCCACCTCAGCAGCTAACCAACATGATCCAACACTTTAAAGACAAGAACTCAGTTCATTTAATTGATACTGAGTTAAACTTTGATGTTTAGTTTGGTTTCTTAACTTTATGAAATTCTTTTAAAAATAATATTTTCTATATACTATAAAAAACAAATCACAAATAAAAAAGGCAGCAGAAAGAAGAAAAACATCTTATAATAGCTGCCCATCCACCCCTCCAAAAAAAAGAAAAAATCAAACAACAATAATCTACAAATAACAAAAACAACATCAAACTCATGTCGAACAAAAATTCATTTGGATACACATTATACTATTTCATATTTCTTTAACAAACTGACTTTTATCATTCTCTTTATCATAAACTTTGATCTGAAAATCTTTTTAAAGCTAAAAAGAACTGTAGAACTGTGATTTTATTTCCAAAGCGTGTCTAAAGCTCGTGCAGTAATTATGCTGTTGAGCAGGAGCTATATTTGGAAGTTCAGACTCGGAGTGTGACGTTGGATATTTTCCCCCCATGTTGTTCCTGAGTGAACAGGTGGAAATCCCCTACAGCTGCTGCTTTAAGAAACAGATCAACAGATTAATGATTTTGATTTTTGATATTATTAGTAGTATTATTATTATTTTACTGGTAAATAATGACTGGAGTGCAGGAGTATGTTTGTTGGGTTTCGGAATTGATGCAGTTTGATTAATTCAACAGGAAACCATTTACAGAAAGTCCTTTGAGTTGGAAACGTCCTGTTTGAAAATAAACACATCTTGAGAGAAGCATCACTCATTGCATTTCCTCAAACCTTTTAGGATTTTAAAATTATTTAGAATTATCTAAATAAATATTTTAAAAGAAACTTAACTTTCTTGATGGGATTTATATCACCCGCTGCCTTTTAAGCTGAAGCTTTTGAACACATGATTTGTAACTGCTCCGAGTGTTGTGGAGAACTCTCAGCTACTGCCACACCAAATAGTGTCCCTAGATCTAAAATTACCTGAGTTAAAGACAGTTTTGTGTTTGCTCAGGTCTGTGGCAGCCATCTTGAATCAAACTGACTCCAAAAGTCAATAAATGTACATCCTGGAAGTACTAATAAAATCTGTGCAGTGCATGAGATATTTTACAAACATTAGAGACCGATTCAGAAAAAACAAACACACAGATATTCTCCCATTATCGAGGGTGATAACAAGGTGATATGAACAGTAGGTCTGCAACAATACATGCATCTGTATCAAACCATTCAATACAGAGCTTTAGGTTCAATAGGCACTATGTATGGAACAATACAGATTTTTAAAGTGTCCTGAAGCATCTCAGTAATCCAGGTAAAAAATCAAAAAGAAAAAGATTGTATAGGTCTTCTGGACGGGTTCTT
>NW_013952527.1:865591-876111 GCF_001266775.1 Austrofundulus limnaeus | reverse complement strand
TGTCCACAAAGTCCATAGTGTTCTGTATGTGATGTTCTGAGCTGCCAACTAAAGGACCAAGTATAGACGTCAGATATTTAGAAACATTGTGACAGAGTTGATCATGCTAACAATGGGTCTTACCGGTACATCCTGTTTGTGAATTTTGGGTAAACCATACAGACTAGGAGTGGCCCCACCTGGGTAAACTCTATGATACAGAATCCGATTGATAGCCTTGTCCTGCTCTAAACTTTTCAGGCAATCTATTAGTTTCTTCTTGTAACGACTTCCTGGATCTTTCTTCAGCGGTTCGTATGTGGTCGTGTCGCTAAGGAGTGTCATGWTCTTATCTTCATAGTCCTTCTGGTTCAGAATAACTGTGCACCTTCCTTTGTCTGCTGGAAGAATGATGATGTTCTTGTCCTTGCTGAGGGTAGTGAGAGCGTCTCTCCCTTCTCTGCTGATATTAGAAGGTGGTGGTTTGGCGTTGCTGAGGCAGGCTGAAACTTTATTCCTAAGTTGCTCTGCTTCAATACAGATTTTTAAATTTTATTTTATCAGTTTGTCTTCTGAAGATGCTCTGTGTTGAAGGATCACTGGATCTGTGTTTGATTACTTCACCTAGGCTGCATTGTCGAGAGTAGATCCACTGAGAAACTTGCAGTTTCAGCAGCATTTAATTTAAAAACTATACTTTTGAGGTTAAACAAATGTTTATAATTAATGTCTATAAATTACAAGTTAAGAAGGACAGGGGAATTTCTCGTTTTTGTATCGAAAAAGTATCCAATCATGAGACTAGAGTATCGAACCAAACTGAATTGTGAATTTTCTGTTTCGTTGCACCCCTAATGAACAGAAATTCATTTGAAACTARACATGGGTTTTTATGATGTAAAAACAAGTGTGCATTGCCATGTAGCATGTCATTGCAGCACGGCTTTGCCTGCAGCATTGGACTTGCAGGATGAACTTTGGCCAAGTTCAAATGTGTTTTCTATACCAGCTTGTGCCTGTCACGTCAGCAGGTGTTTAGAATTAAKGTAATTGAGTGACAATATGAAGTTTGAAGAGATTTTTTGTTAAAGTTGCGTTAGCTGGGTTTTGAAACCTGATCTCCCACATGAAAGCCCGTGACATAGACCATTAGACTGTTGGAGCTGTAGCAGGGTGTGGTGCCAGGGGTTGTTTGTATGTGTGCAGAAAGAGGCCACATTGCCAATACAATTATTGACACTAAACTGCATAATATTACAACAACAGAGCAATATTAAGATAATGATATAGTAAAACATCAAAATACAATCATATTAGTATTGTAAACACTGAACTATTGAGATTAAATATAAAAAACTATGGTGTAGTACCAAGTTGAGTACAGCTGGGGGCAGAATTGGACCATTACAAGGCCCCATTGACTCCCACTTTATGAATTTGGAATAAAGTTTCAACATTAATATTTCAAAAACTACAAGTTGTACAGGTACCAAAAGGCATAGCAATCATTTGACACAGGACATTTACAGATAGAAATTACAATGGCAGCTGTAAGACAATGTAGACAGGAGCACTGGACTTTCAGAATGAACTTTGACCAAGTTCAAATGTGTTTTCTATACCAGCTTGTGCCTGTCACGTTAGCAGATGTTTGTAATTAAGGTAATTGTGTGACAATATGAAGTTTGAAGAGATGTTTGTTAAAGTTGCAGTAGCTGGATTTGAACCCTGATCTCCCGCATGAAAGCCCACAGTGCTCATCATGAGACTATAGGARATGWGGSAGAGGACAATCCCAGGGATTGGATTGTATGTACAGAAAAAGTTTACCTTGACAATGCAATTATTGACACTTAAGTGCAATATATTACAGCAATAGGACAACATAAAGACACTATTACAGTAAAACATCAAAATACAATCATATTAATGTTGTAATCACTGAACTACTGAGTTTAAATATTATGAAACTATGGTGCAGTACCATATTGTGTAGATGCAGCAGGGGCAGTATTGGACCAATATAAGGCTCCATTGACTGACATTATAATTTATCAAACATTAATATTTCAAAAATTATAAGTTTTACAGGCACCAAAAGGCATAGCCATCGTTTGGCACAGGGGCTTTACAGATATAAATTACAATGGCAGCTCTAGGACAAAGTATGCAGGAAGAGAAGCATGGCAAAGTTGAGATGACTTGGATGGGAAACGAATCACAATAGTGTGCATTGCTTTGGCAATGCACACTGATGAATCAAACTGCAAGAGCTTACAAACTGACTTTAACCCTGCTGCTGTCCTTGGGTCAAAATGACCCTTGAGACCTCAGGAGCAAATAGTCTGAAAGGCAGAGCAAAATGCTATGCCTTTGATTTAATTTCTATTAAAAAACTTTGTTAAAATATGTGATATTTGCTAATTGTCAAAAGCATTTTCCTTTAAGCCACCTGTTACCAGCACCTGCTGTGTTAATTACTGAGGCGTATAAAGCATCATGCCTTCCAGAGGTTAATGTTCGAGTCATACAGTGTAGGAAAAATAAAATCATGCACACATAATACTGTTTCCAAGGAGACAAAAAGGCACTCTGCATGACCCGAGATTATACAATCAACAAACCGTGTAATCACGGCAGCTGGCATTTAAAATAAAAAAAACATTAGCTTTTTATTTTCATGCATAGATATAGAAAGTTGGGTTGTTTTAGCGATTTAAGATGCTTTAAACAAACTTTAGAGTATTTTAGCGCAGGTTTATTTATAGTTGTGAACTTACACAACACAGTGTTATTTTGTTTCTGAGCCCAGTGATGCTGTGTGTGAACGGAAACGTCAGAACCATCACTACTCCTGCTCAGGGGTGGAATGGGAGGATTTTAACAGGATTAGTGTTTGTGGTTCTGTTAGGGTAGTCATCATTCGAGGGATCACAGCTCAGACATCGGCAGCGGTTTGATAAATAACACTATAATGGAGCGGTGAGCACAGCCTTGTGTGTGTTCACTCTCAGTAACACGTTGAGCTGACAGAGCTCCTACCATTGCAGAGGAGTAAGGATGACCCCCCTTTTGCAGCCGTTCTCCCCCTCTCCGCTGACAACACATCGGCTCATTACAGCAGTGTGAGAATAAGACAAATAGGGAGGAAGGAAAAGATGAGAGATGTCAGCCGGTGCTGTAGAAAGCTGATCTCAAGAGGGCTGGATCACTCCCACTGGTTTCTCTGCCTATCGCTGTGCACTGCCTGTAGGGTGGAACACAGTGGGGGGAAATGCTTACACTGTCGCTGGCTATTGTGTGGACTGGGGGGGCTCCCTCAGAGTGGATGATACGCATTCAACAGACGTTTCCACCTGCGGATGGAGGTCTTTGCTCCATGCTTTCCACACATGGATTCTTTGAAAGAGGAGCTACTGAGACTCTGACTTGTTACATAATGGACAAAGTGCCTTTGTTCCCTTCTTCTTCTTTTTGCATTTAAAATTGAGAGGATTTTAGTTACAGCATGGCAAAAACTGAATCTTGTGCATGCAAACTGCTGATGTCTTCAGAGGAGATTTCCTTATTTAGGTGAATAGTAATGGCTCGGAACCCCCAGTTTATCTCGGGGAATACCCTGTTGAACGTAAGCCAAGACCAAAAAAAAAGTACCTTTGGAGGACGCACCAAGAGTGGCCACAAAACAAAATCTGACCAAAGAAAAAATCAGGCAAGTGCTCTTTAAGTTTTTTTTCATTACTTTATTTATTTTTATCCTTGAACACTTAAATAAAAATTCTTGAATTATTGATAACTTGACAACTGGATATACAGGTAAATGTAGTGAAGCTATTCTGAGAATTTTTAATTAAAAAATATCAGGGTTACTTTGGCACACATTAAGTTTAGCTTGAAAATACTTCACTTTAAAGCAGAGGAGCCCAAAGTGGGGCCCGCGGGCCAAAATTGGCCCACCAAGACATTTGACTTGGCCCACCGGCAGTTGTCCTGGTTATTAGATTGTAACATTATGTCTTATGTAGAAACACATGTCTTTTCAACCATTGGTCCAACTATATGTGCAACGAGCTGTAGTCAGATAGACTTAACTCATGGTACTCGCTTTATCTTTGAATTATGTTAAGATTAAATATAAAATACAAGTAACTACAAGAAACATGTAGATTAGATTTAAACCCATATCTAGATTTGCACACCATAAGACCCCATATAATCAAATTTGAAATTATGAGAAATCCCATGAGTCTCTGCTGCCTGAGCATTCGTTGAATTTTCTCCATGTACATTGGCTAAAAACGTCAAAAAAGTAAAAAAAAAAGAAAAGGTGTGGGCAACCGCACTGGCTGCTAGCTTAATCATAAAAAAATGAAACAACTTTACTTAAGCAATATTTGCATTTCTTATATTATTGCATTTGGCCCACGGTCCTTAGATTGATTTTAATTTTGGCCCTCTCAGGGAAACTGTTTGAGTACCCCTGCTTTAAAGAATAAAAAAAATCAGTGTTTCAAAAATTATTGTTTTCGTAAACATTCATTTTTTTGGAGGAATTTATGTCACACTTAAAAATAATTTAGAAGAAGTTCAAAGGTAACGCTGAATGAGATGTAAAGTTTCAGAGCATGGTTGTGGTTGGATTGTGGGAGTAACAGGTTTAGGAGGGAGAACCAGACATCCTTTTTTACTCTCCAATTGATCCCAAGGTCTCAAATGTTACCCCTTTGGCAGGTTTGGGGTCTGCCTACCAATGAATGAGACAAAGCATCTCCAGAGGGAGAACTCAGCATCAGATGCCTGAACCACCTCTGATGAGGAGGAGCAGCAGCTCCAAGCTCCCCCCAAACGATGGAGCTACTCACCCAACTGCACTACCAATAATAAACCAGTGCAATGTTGCTATCCTGGACCCATCAGGCTCCATCAGGTTGAGATTCTGGTGGTCTTACTTGAAGAACTTGCCCAAACCTGTAAAGATCATCCACATTCTGGGTGGGTCATGAGAACCAAAGAAGGTTTTTGTTTCTTAGAAGTGGTGCAGTACGGATGTTCTTAGCACAAACTAGAAAACTGGGCTTTAAACTTGCCTATTAATTACCATTTATTCTCCTGTCATTTTATTTGTTTATTATTTGTTTCTATAAAGTTTTCCATTTTATTTTGTTGTATTGTTATTTGGTTTTACTGTATAGCTTTTTGATGAACATCTGCCATTTTAAACATGGTAAGTAAAATGTTGTCAGGTTTAGGGTGTTTTTAAATTAGAAATCAAGACTTTGGACATTTCATGTGTGAGATTCTGAGAAGAGAAATGAATTTGCTCCAGATGCAACATTTAATTAGGATTTTTTTTACAGGTTGAAACAAAAAGAATCACTGTGAGATTTTCTAACAAAACTTGTATTATTATTTTCTGTTTATCAGTGATGTTTGATGAGATCAACATTTTTTACTGCACATAAACTAGTTTTTTAGTCTTTTATAATGAGTGATTCCACCCACTGTGAAGCAAACATCTCATGAGAGCTGCTAAAATGTTCATGACTCAGTTGTTTTCTATTTTCAGACCTAACAATGACTGAATCTTCCCTCGGTTTAAAAATGGTTTAAAAATGAAAGTCATAATTATCAGAGGGAAACACTTGTATTCTTGTTTCTTACATTTCCATACCTAATTTTATCTGCAATTAATACAAGAGGGTACAAAGACTAAATAAAATCTGCAGCAAATAAAGTTTATTTCTCTGGTAAAAGGAGGACAATAAAGTTTCCATTCCAGTAAAATGCAAATAATTCATTGAAATGCAGGGAGGAAAACAATTAAATAGAAGTAAATTTATCTTCACCTACACCCTTTAACATTAAAGATCATTTTTCCACAATGAGATTGTTTTCTAATCAATTACTCATCAGAATTTACCTGCTTCTTCCTGCAGGTTATCAGTTTATTACATTTCTGTTCAGTTTAAAACATGCTAACATAAGCTGAGGTCTGATTTTTCACTGAATCACCTTTTCAGTATTTTACTAAATATCATCAAAGTTCACTAACAAGTGTCATGTTTGTATCTCCTGGTGCAAACATCAGTTATCATTAGAGCCCAAATGTCAAAGACAAGTGAATGCACYGTTTTATTGCTTTGACATGGTTGCAGATTATATTTGTTTTATTCTTTTCTTTTTGAAATATTAGATTCAGAAACCACAGAGGATGAAGGTGGAGACCAATTTGAGACCAAAGAAGTGTGTGGGGATGTTGAGGACCAGGCTGTCCCCAGTGGTAATTAAATTGTGTTCAGCATATGCTTTTTAATTTCTTTCAGATTATTTTACTCAAAGACAACATTGATTTGATGAGACCAGCTGTAACAATGATTTCCATATTTATTTGGAACTTATGTTTTGCTAAATGAGGACTACAAAACTTATTTTTGCAAAAAAAAATTAGAAATGTTTTTTTTTGGCTATGTTTCAAACTCACATTTCTTGTAGCTCTGACCAAATTCTGAGGAAATGATTGTTGCTTTGATGTTGCAACTCTAACTTGTGTTTGGTAATCAGCTGCTCAGATCAAAAAGAGTGTTATCGTGTGGTGTAGTGGTGTATGCAAAGTGAAAATGAGCAAACCTTTAAATATTAGCTCTTTGAAACAGTGTTCATGTGAAACTTGTGATTATATGTGCTTTAACTTTACACTGTTCCATTTTAACGAAAATAACTGACAAAACTATCAATGTATTTTTTCTTTTTAACAAAACAGTGATGGACAAATGTAAAGAGGATACAAACAGAACACGTGGACATGAAGATCCCTCCAACAGGCAAGCCCCAAACATACCTTAGCGCTTAAAAAACCAATAATATTGTGGTGGACTCAAATCCTATGTTATGAAATAATTACTGCCCACAGATTCCAACAGAGATGTTTTAAATCCCCTGTTTTAGAGGCCAGTCAGAAGAATTTTCAAGAGAATCTCCCCCACAAGCTCTTCCACCACCATCCCCAAGACTGGTCAAACGTACCTCCACTTCTCCGATGCCGAGCCGCTCTGGTTCAACCACTCCTATCAGCCTGCGTAAGAAAGCCGCCGTGCCAACTGAATACCAGGACACCGTTCCTGGAGAGTTTGAAGAAAAAATCAAGCAGCCTAGAAGTTTGTCTCAAGGAGGCGCTCCAGACTCCCGTCCACAGACTCCAGTGAGTGAGTGCTCCCGGAAAGAGTTTACCCTGAGACCTTCTCCAAAGCTTACAAGAGCAAGCTCAAAAGTTTTCGAGAAGGTTCGTGACTTAGAAGAGCGCAGGCGAGGTCTTGATATTCCAGAAGGTTCCATCTCAGGTAGATCCTGGGCAGGGTTTAATCGCGCAGGATCTGTAGATTCAGACGATGGTGGAAGCCGGCTGGGCATCTCCAGAGAAAGTTCAAGGGAAGATCTTAGAGAGGCCCTGAAAGAAGATGCAGCTGAACGGAGATCCATGTTCAAACAGAGGGCCGCTTCGCTGGAGGAGAAACCTCGTTACTCTCAGAAAGTTCAGGACATTGAAAATAAGTTCACAGAGGAGCTGCAGCGCATCAAAAAACTCGTTGGGAAGCCCCATCTGAAAAAGTCCTTTTCAACGGAACAACTTACGCTGAAAGGGAAGCAGCGCCAGCCTTTTCGAAAAATCGAACCGATTCCTCCGCAAGTCCTGCAAAAGTTGCAAGAAAGGGAACGCGTGCAGTGGGCAAAGGAACAGAGAGAGAGGGAACTCAGTCAGCAACCAATGCAGCAACAAGAACTGCATCAATCCCAGTTCCAAAGGTCAACAAACACTGGCTCAACCACCGTGACAAGTAGATTCAGGGAGATTACGGGCCCCCCAGAGTCAGTGCAGCTATCTGACCTGCCAGGACAACGATCAGTGAGAGAACTGAACAGAGTCAGTCCAGTAACTGAAATAATTCAGCGATCATCATCACCAGCATTACATCAACAACAAAGGGAAGAGTTGACAAATGTCGCAATGACATTACGAAAGGTTGAACGAAGACCACCTAGTCCACTTGTTCAAAGGGTATCTCGAATGCAAGAATCCCCACACATCCAAGAAACCCTCGTGCAAACAATCCCAAAAAACGAGGCGTCGGGAAGAAAGACGCCAATAGAAGTAGCTGTAAGAAAAATTGAAAACAGACCTGAAAGTCCTTTGGTGCAGAAAAGGACAGCTGTGATGCAAGATCTTTCTCTTCAGCCTCCTCTGAAACCCCCGAGAGGTTCAAAAGAGGAGAAAATGGAAGTGGAGCTATCCAAACCAGCCTCGAAGGTAAAAGTTCCTACCATTATTGTTGAAGATGAGAAAATGGTAGAGGATGTTCCTACAAAGACAAGCGAGCCCCAACAGAAGAGTTCTGGTTCCAAAGAACGCAAACAGCTGAAGGTTAAAGGAAAGCATTGCCGCCCTCGACCTCTGTCTCCAGAGTTAGGTTTGTACTGCTTCTTTTATAAACCAAACTCTTTCTCTCTTTTTTAAACAACCACTGTTCCAATCTCTCCCAATGTCAGGTTATTTTCTATATATTATCAACAGGATAATATCTAACATGTTCTCATGTCGGACTCGTAACATATTGACAYGCAGGGGGGTACTCTGCGCGTCTGTCCTTGCTGCCCGCAGCTTTTCCGGGTTGCGTCACAGGATTAACGGTTAACTTTAGGGTCTGTGGTCATGGATAATGGTTAATTTGAGATACTGGGGTCAGGGATAGACTGTACATAACTAATATAGGTTAAATTTAGGGTTTCGGAAAATGGTTAACATGAGGGATCAGGGTTATTGGTTAACTTTAGGGTCTGTGTTCAGAGACCCATCCTCCTCCGCCTCATCTCATACAGAACGGACGTGCGGGGGTACCCCCGGCAACATATTAATGCTTGGTCAAGCGTCAATATGTTGACGCGGGGGGCATGAGAACAGGCTCTAATATCCCAAGGCTTGTCTTTTTAAATTGTACAGATTCCTCAGATGATTCTTATGTGTCTGCCGAAGAAGACCCGATGGAGGCTCCAGTGTTTGAGTGTCCCCTCCAGGACACCGTAGCATCTGCTGGTGCAGATGTGCTACTAAAAACTATAATTGCTGGGACTCCTATCCCTGATGGTAGGACCGTTCATTTTGTGTTTTACCAGAAGTTATTTTAAATCACGCATTTATACTGTCGACTGTAAATTTGACTAATTAGTTTTTAATGTTTTCTCTAATCAAGTTACTTGGACAAAGGACAACACTGACGTTTCAAGGATTGCACATTGTACGGTGAAGGTGGAGGGTGAGCGCCATAGTCTGCTGATAAAATCAGCGAAACCAAGCGACGCTGGAAAGTATTGCGTAACTGCAGTTAATCAGGTGGGCAGAGCCTCCAGCTGTGCCGCTCTAACGATCAAAGCAGGTAAGTTCGGATTGCATTTGCACCTCACAACTACACACTGATAAAAACTGGAATTATTGCAGAATTTATGAAGAATGTAACTTGAGAGCTTCTTGAAGTCCATATCTGTCTCATTATATTCCGATCCTGCTGCCATTAAAATTTGAACAGAGAGAAAATGGAAAACATTGTTAAAGAAAAAACAAAGTTTTGGAAGAGTSTTTAGTCAAGCAAAGCCTGTTCTTTCTTTGTATTTTGATGTGATTAAATTGGATCTTCTTGCACCGTTAGTGCTGAGGCCTGACAATTTCATCATTTTGGTTATAATGTGTATAAAGATGAAAGAAGTAAACAATATATCTGTTTAAAACAATTTATCCTCCTCAACGTTTCTTTAAAAATAGTCTACATGTCCCAAAACAGGCTGCTGTACAGAACAGTAATTTACATTGCGTTTTTGCTTTCTCCTCCCACACTGACATTGTGTTTCTCCACTGCTGCTCCTTTATTGTTATCTTCCTGACTGAGATGTGTGTACGCCATATACTCCAGCTGAACAACCTCACTTATAGTTACCATAGCAACAAAGAGGTGAAACTGAACCTATAAATTGCCCACCGAGTCTCACTAGCTCCCCTCGCTGTGAATCCTTATTGTTGTGGTGCCATGTTATTTTGCATTTCAGATAATAATTATGTGGCATTGCGGGGGTGGGTGGGTTGGGGGGGGGGGGGGGATTTGTGTTGCATGTGAACTCTTTGAACTCCGGTGTTCTCACTGAGTTGTGCAAAAAAACTAAAAATCAATGTTTACACGGACAAACTGAAAGGCACTGTTTCCAAGTATTTTTGCAACACACAACGGGGAACCTAACGGACTATTAACATTTTTTAGAGTCTATGCAGGAGGCTAAAGGAAGCCTGGGAGTGCCCATGGAGATCAGCAGCCCTATTACATCTGATGAAGAGTATCTAAGTCCTTTGGAGGAGGCTATGGATTTTGGAGTCCAAGAGTCAAGGCGAACTACTGAGTCACGATTTAGAGAACCCCCCGCATTTCTGGTGAGGATGCAACACATTTAGTTTACTTTATATTTTAGTTTAAACCCCTTGCCCTTTGTATTCAACTGTCTTAATG
>NW_013952527.1:863540-864846 GCF_001266775.1 Austrofundulus limnaeus | reverse complement strand
ATTTTTTGACTGTGTAACTTTACAAATGGCAGCCCATATTAGCTCTGTCAAATCAAATTTACAATTTCTATTTTGCAAAATGATTTTGACAGGTAACAATGACAGATCAAGCTGTGATTGAAGGACAGGAAGTCACCATGTCTGTGCGAATAAGCGGACAACCCAAACCCATGCTTTACTGGTAGGTTCCTCAAACCTAATGTTTGCATTAGAAAATACAATGCACAACCAAATTCACTCAAATCCACAGTTTTATTTTTTTTTTTAGGCTGAACATTGCTCCAAGTGTTTAAAGAGGTGAAAGCTTAAWGTTCATTGAGTTTAACGATCTTGAGGTTGTCAGAAAATCTAAGCAGGAGAAAGCAACGTTGCTCAGGCTACATTAACCGTGCAGAAGCTATTTTACCACAAATCTTAATGAACTAATGAGCAACAAACGCAACACTGATACCTAAAATAAATAGTTGCAGTTGTTTGAAAGATTTTTGAGCTCATTTGTGGTTATTAAACACTGTTTTACACTTCTWCCAGTGATAAAGCTGGGTTACTTTGTAGCAACAATTCCCAAAGAAGGATTTAAATGCCTGAACCAGGTTTTTCTAGGCTCACATTAGTGATTATTTTCAACAAAGTGATTACTCCAAATTAACAAAAGAAAATGGAAATGAAAAGGAACTTAGGCATCTTCCTTTGGATTAAATTTAATTAGGAAATAGTGTTCCTAAATGTAGCAGATAAAAATAGGCTGAATCAACCATATGGGCTCCGACACAAGACTATGTCATGACTCTTAAGACCCAACAGCTAATAATAAAGTACCAGACATCGAACGCCACCCACTGTCTGTCACACCAGGGTTTAGTAATGGAAAAATTATCTGTTCTTGGCCATAATCTGCATATATTTAAATGCAAAATAGCTGTGAGAAGTATAATATGTGTAAATACACTAATGTCTTTAACATTTTCCAGGCTGAGGGACAGGGTCACAGTTAAAACCGGTCCACGTCACATTGTTCRTGAGAYGACGGGCGGGACATTTGAGATGACSATCAAGTCAGCCATGAGATCAGACTCTGGAATTTACACCTGCAGGATCATTAACGAATACGGGACAAAGCAGTGTGAAGGAAGACTGGAGGTGAAAGGTACAAGAGTCGCAAGGTTTCAGATACTTRAACCAAAATAAAAATATATAGTGTTTTCATCTTTATTGTTTTCCTTTATTCTGCTAGCCACCTAAATATTTAACTTAAATATTTAGCTAGCTACCTAAATATTTAGGTTGCAACTTAAATATTTAGCTA
>NW_013952527.1:830685-862385 GCF_001266775.1 Austrofundulus limnaeus | reverse complement strand
ACATAGTGAAAAACTGACTTTGAAAAATAAATCTGTTATTTTTTTCTTATAAAAGGCTAAACAAAACAAAAATATTGATGGTAATTTTTGACTGTATATCTTTACAAACGGCAACCCATCATTTGAAGTATGAATTGAGCATGACTCAGCTATGAGTAAGTTAGCAGAATATCTGTTAATCAGTTGCAGATGTACAACCATGATTATTTTCTACGATTTTCATTGAAACAGTAGTTCATAGAACATTTTGTTATTAAAAATGTCAGTTTTGTCTGTGGCAACACAATTTACAGCACACTTTAGGAACTTTTCTTTTTTTTTTTTTTCTGTCCAGCCCCTCCGGTTGAGCCTGGTCTGGCCATCATCCGTCCAGTGAGGGACATCACAGCGAAGGCCGGTGAGACCGTTCTGTTTGAGTGTCACGTGATTGGACCTAAGGACACGGATGTGGACTGGCTTGCAGATGGGAAACTAATCCAGCCGGCGCTGCTCAACTGTAAAATGCACTTTGATGGAAGAAAATGCAAGCTGCTGCTCAACTCAGTTCATGAGGACGACAGCGGGACATACATGTGCAAACTCAGTACTGCTAAAGGTCAGTCCCTGGAATAGATTTATTGTACCATGATAAAAGTGATGTTCAACTAGAGTTTTTTTCACATCTAACCTTATTCTGTTTTTAATTATTTTTCCACTTGTAGAGGAAYTGACATCATGCGGTAAACTCAAAGTCATTCCCTCCTTTGAGCCTCTCTTCACACGTAACTTGGATGTCCTGGAAGTGATCGAGGGTCGCAACGCTCGATTTGACTGCAAAGTCAGTGGAACGCCTCCTCCCAAGGTCATCTGGAGTCACTTTGGTAAGACAACACTTACTGACAGTGTAATGGACAATAGATTTGATTTGTTAACAAAAATCTTTTAGGATTTAGGCCTTTCAGCAGTGGTGGGCAGCGCTAACCCAACAATTAGCTCCGCAATTTCTAAAGCGCTTATGAAAAAATTTAGGTCCGCAACTTCAAAAACGCTTATGCMATAGAAAAACTAGTGGAAGCTAATTTTAAAGCACAAGTTCAATTTGACACTTACTAGCTGACAACAATTTGTGTACAACATMTGTACAGCACTGTCAACTAGTGGTGTATGAACCCTTGTACAGCTTAATCCTATAACTTCCAATTAATGGGGATGTGATTTCCTTAAACAGAMCTTTGGCTCCTGGTGTAAAAATTAAAAAGTTGTTGAGGATTGCTAGTTCGGCTGCTTCTTTGTCTTTTTCTTTTGTTTGTTGTAGATTTTTCATTAAAGAAGCATCAATAAAGWAATTTTAAAACTRTTTATTGGAAAACTGAAGCGATGCTTTCTGGGTACATGMCGGATTGGATTTGTGATGGGAAACAAAAGTTTTCCATGTAGTTGCTCCAGTTGACCACTAGATGTCTGTCTAACCCCGCTGGCAGATTTGCTTTGACCAATTACGTCAAGTATTGAGCTCCAGCGTTTAAACTTTATTTTAAAAAAAGGAGCTCCGATTTTAAAGTAAAATAAATCAATACATACAAAATTTTAGTATGGATTACAAACSTTTACTGTTTTTGCTATTGCCTTCCTGCTACGTAAACAGACACACAGCATTGTGGGAAATCAGAACCGTGACCGARAGCAACAGTCAGCAAGGATGTATACGTTTCCAATAAGTGTGTTTATCTGAGAGGGGTGCTGTTWTATAAATCATRTGTGTTGTGAGTCATTGACAGCCATAACTTCTGCTGTTCAAGATAGTGATGACTGGTAGATAATTAGTTATTAGCTGTACTGCATTTTAATTTTAGAAAGCGCAAATCCACTTATGAATTAAATAAATCAGTAAGACCGCTAAAGCGCAAACAAAATATTTAGGTCCGCAGTTAGCGGATTTGCATTTTAGTGGACTGGTGCCCACCACTGCCTTTCAGAGGCCTTGGACTGCTGTTAGACTGCATGTTGTTCTGTTTTATTTTTTCTCTTCAGACCAGCTGCTTGTGGAAAGTGAAGACATCCATATCCTGCAAGAAGGTGGTCGCCATTCTTTGATTATTTCCCATGTGACCACCGATGATGAGGGTTTCTACACGGTCAGAGCTCGTAACAGCCACGGTGAGGCGGAGAGCTCTGCCGAACTTTACATACAAGAACCTCGGCCAGCCATCTCCTCTCAGATGTAAGAGATTTTTTTTGTGTTTCCTGTGCTGATCACCAAACTGTCCAGAGCTCACAATATTTATTCAAACCCTCTGTCTCTCCTTTTTATTCAGGGCTAAACTGGAGAAGATGCCGTCCATCCCAGAGGAGCCAGAGGTCCCAGAGAATGAGGTGGAGCGATTCACAATGCCTGACTTCATCAAGCCCCTTTATGACCTGGATGTGATTGAGGGAAAGGAGGCTGCACTTAAATGCAAAGTGGCTGGCTTGCCYTACCCAACAATCATCTGGTTCCATAACGGCAAAAGGATTGAAAGCACAGAGGACAGAAAAATGACACAGTGTAGGTCTCTCACACTGGACTAACAATCACATAATCACTTTAACAGCATTTATTCCAGCCTAAAAGCAAATTACAGCAAAATGTATTAACCTTTTTTTTTCAGTGTTACTATTATGAAATCCACCACTTTGCACAGGACCATCACATACAATCATCAACACTTTCTTTACAAGTTGTAATGAAAAAAAATCTTTGCTACCTTCTGCAGTCCGTGATGTCCACAGCCTGGTTATCCGCTCAGTGTGCCATGCTCATGCTGGAGTCTACAAGAGCGTCATCTCTAACAAAGTAGGAAAAGCCACCTGCTACGCACATCTCTATGTAACAGGTAAATCTTTTTTCCCCATCCTTACACATGCATAAACTGTTTAATTAACTCCAAACGTGTGGTTATTAATATGTAAAAGATCCACGTCTCAGGCCATGCCACGTCAAAGACTTTTATTTCTTTAAATTCAATGTTGTGATTTTCAGACATCCTCCCTGATCCTCCTGATGGCACTCCAGTCATCGAGTCCATCACTGGTAAAACCATCATTCTGAGCTGGAAGAAACCAAGAAGATTAGACCCTTCAATTGGTATGTAAAGTAATAATTATTGTATAATTGTGAGTTTGTTTGTCTRTCTTTTAGAAAAACACCCAATGAACCACTGGACAGATTTTAATAAAACTTTACATGTAGTTTGTATTTTTCTGCATGCTCTGAACCAAGTAACTCTCTTTTAAATGTTAATCTAGCAGATTTATGTTCTGCTGGATATGATAAGGCAGAAAATAAAATGTTAAATTAAATTGGAGTTCTTTAAAGAAATCTTTTGATGTTCTATGATTCAAAACCCCTTACCTTTTAGACCCCAGTTCCCTGATGTATGCCATCCAACAGCAAGCCCTTGGCTCCATCCAGTGGATTATTATAGCCTCTGGCTTGAAAGAGACCACCTTCACCATTACAACCCTCTCCAAGGGAGTGCGCTATGCCTTCAGGGTCCTGACCATCACCTCCAAGGCCTTCAGCAAGCCCTCACCTGCCACAGATCCAGTGCAGCTTCTGGACCGAGGTAGACTCAGGCTTTTGTAGCACCTGTTCTTTCTTCCATTTGGAATATTAATTAATCAGATATTTTCTGTTTTTAAGGCCCTTACCTTCAGGAGGCGCCAGTGATTATAGATAAACCAGATATTGTGTATGTGATTGAAAACCAGTCAGTCATTATCTCTGTCACCCTCAATCATGTCAGTGCTGCTATCACTTGGAAGAGGTATTTATTTTTCATTATAGCACTTTTTACAAATGTTTCTTATAGGCTTTAGTTAAAAAACACCAGTACACCTGGTTTCTTTTAAATAATTTGACGCTCAGTTTGCAAGTGAAAACCTCTGCGTGAGCTCCTGTAAGCTCACTGATCGTTCCAAACATGCTTGTCTTCAGGAAAGGAGTGACCTTGGYCAATAAACCAGGCCTGTATGAAATGACAATGCCAGATGACAACCAGCACACACTGAAGCTGCTGAAAGTGAGGAGTTCTGAYGTCGGTGAGATGACCTTTTTGGCCACCAACAAATATGGAAGCGATAGCTGCACCTTCACTGTGGAGGTGGCAGGTAGGAAGAAGCTCTAACCGCTGCGTCATCCATGCCTGTTCCATCTGAATTTCATTTAGCTTTTATCATATCTTTCAACAATAACCACAGCTCCACCGACATTTGAGACGATCATGGAAGACTTGGATGTTTGTGCAGGGGAGACCCCTCGCTTTGCTGTCGTTGTTGATGGCAAACCCATTCCTGACATCCTTTGGTTCAAGGTTTTTATCCATTTCAGCTGCAGATCTTTCACGTTTTTCGTGCAAGTCTACACTATAATCACTATTTACATAGATTTGATATTGCAGAAAGTATAAATATATGTATTATAGTGCTTCTCTGTATTAAATTTTGTTTGAGATTTTGTTGAAAATCCCTGCATCTGCTTGCAGGGCGATGTCCTGCTGTCAGAGAGCAGTCACTACACGTTTGTGTACGATGATAATGAATGTTCCTTGGTGGTTCTGAATGCTCATCCAGAGGACTCGGGTGTCTATACCTGTACTGCTCGGAACTTAGCAGGATCTGTGTCCTGCAAAGCTGAGCTTACTGTTCACAAAGGTAATGGTTTGGACTTATGCATAAATCTCTTGAATGTTTTGCCTTGAAATAAACTGAATGAATTAGCATGAAACTAAAATTGTTACCAATGTTACCTTGTAGCCAAAAGCAAAGAGGAGCCAGTGGATGATGAGCGAGCTATTCTGAGGAAAATGCGCAGAATGACTGACTACTATGACATCTGCAAGGAGATTGGAAGGTAAACATCAACCTGCACTGGAGCCAATTCAGTTTCTATTAATCAGTGAAAACCAAATTTATCCAAAAAAAATAACACTGAAAATGTTCAGCTGAAAGGTTTTTTTGTCCGCAGAGGTGCATTTTCCTATGTGAAACGTGTGACACAGAAGACGAACAAAATGGACTACGCTGCCAAATTCATCTCTACTCGGGCCAAGAAGAAGGAATCTGCTCTGAGGGAGATGAACCTGCTGTCCAAGCTGGACCACGAGAGGATCCTCTACTTTCATGACGCCTTTGAGAAGAAGAAYTCGGTCATCATCGTCACAGAAATGTATCCTTAGCAAACAGATAAAACAGAGAGGCTGATTTACATTCTTTAATTAATTCTGGGAAGTAAGAATATGTAAAATACTGAATTATTTTGCCAATGATTTAATTGCAAATTCTACGCCTTGATTCACTTTTAAAGATGCCACGAGGAGCTGCTGGACAGATTTACAAGAAAATCTACAATAATGGAGTCTGACGTAAGTCCTGGTTTTAATTACTTTAAATTTGGGCTCTTTTATTCCAGTATATATACTGCATATGCTGTGCAAAATCAGTCTTCGCTGTTTAGCTCAATTTATGTACAGCTGACTGACTTGTAGCCAATTTTGGGTCTACTATATTTATTTATCTGTGTCAGCCATTTTGAATTGTGTTGACTCTAAACATTAATTAATCGTAGATGGACATCAAATGGTTACTTTCTTAAGGGTTTTTGGAAAATGCATGCAGTGATTCAGAAAAATAAACACACACAGACAATCACGATTGCCCACTTTTAGAACAGTGAGCAATAATTACAAAAAAAACTCTGGCCTTGTAGAGAAAAGACGTATGTTTTTCTGGTCCTTCTTATGCTCTTTTGAACAGGTACGTTCATGTATAAGGCAGCTACTGGAGGGTGTGGACTACCTTCATCGTTTGAACATCATACACTTGGACATAAAGGTAGACTCTTATCCTCACACATGATAAAGATTGCAGATATTTCTACAAGTCAAACTATTCATCTATTATAACTATTTTATATGTGTATATTTGTTTTTTTTTCAGGCTGATAACATCCTCATGGCAGATCTCCAAAGTGATCAAATCAGAATATGTGACTTTGGCAACGCAGTGGAAATCACGCCTGATGAGGCTCAGTACTGCAAATACGGCACACCAGAGTTTGTTGCACCAGAAATCGTCAATCAGACTCCTGTTTCAAAAGCTACAGACATATGGTAGAGTCTCATAATATGATAGATTTTGAATGGTTGTTTTTTATGTTTTTAAAAGTATTTTTTTTTTCTTTTTCTAGGTCTGTAGGAGTTTTAGCATACCTATGGTAAGTTAGGTTTTCATTAAACCGTTGCAACTTTCTGTGCGTTCCTGGTGAAATTTAACCATTTGTCTTCATTATCAGTCTGACAGGAATTTCTCCATTCGCTGGGGAAAATGACCGGAGCTCGGTGCTGAACATCAGGAACTATAATGTGGCTTTTGAGGAGAGCATGTTCGCTGACCTTTGTCGAGAGGCGACAGGGTTCATCATAAAGCTGCTGGTAGCAGACAGGCTGTGAGCAACAATTCTGGATCACTATTCATTTTTTTGTTTATTATACTGTTGAAAACGATGGCAGATGTTTTACTGTTGCAACGGTTGCATGAAATACAAAATAAAACAATAAGATTTAATGTTGAACATCCTGGAAATTTCAAAAAATTATCCTACACATTCTGTTTTATTGCTGAAAATGCAGTTTTGCAGACTGTTGCTTGTGATCGTTGCAGATTTAAACGCCTRGTTTTGCAGCAGCTTTTTCATAAAGTTACAATCAAAAGTTAGTTTTTTTAAACCTTTGTTGTTTCCTTTATTATGGCAAGAACAAAAAAATACAAGTGTTATATATACTGTATTTGTAAGCACAATGGGCCACATGCAAGAACATGTTCGTATTTTTATCCTAAATTTCTCTTACTTTTGTTCATACAAAGGGTTCGTACGAACATGCCGTCAGATTCAACAAACTTTTCTATCTTCAGGAAAAGTGTGTAAATGAGCTGCGTAAACTGTTGAATGCTATGCAAGTGCTCGTGCACGAGAAGAGGAGATTAGCATAATTACCACCCTAAAAACACCATATAAGGCCTGCCCCAGATATCAGGAAGTGTTCATTCATAAATGACATCGCAAAATAAAAAGAAGAACTTTATGAGTTCGGAGTTTGAAGTCCTGCTCTTAGAGATCCAGAAAAGAAAATCTGTCATTTTTAGCAGCGTGAGCTGTGGAATTAAAGGAATGAAATGATGACTGCTGTTAATGCCGTGTCTCCTATGGGTCATATACAGTCACAGAAATAAAAATCTAAATCTTATCCATCTCTCTCTAGTCCTGCTCTGGTTTCCCTTTGGTCAAATATTTTAAATTTGTTGCGTAGTTTTCATCTATTCAGAAGAAGGGCAGCCGTGCACTTCTTAGTGAAGAAAATCCATCTGGATAACAGCAGACTGACTGCTCATAAAATATACGACAGGTCTGGATCACATGTGAATTTTGTTCGCATCTGAAAAAGTCTTAGAATACGAGAAAATTGGTGAATGCCACAAATTCTTCTAAATCACTCGCACACACAACTTCAGAACAAATCTGTTCGTACGAACAATTCTTGCATGAGGCCCACTATTTCCACAGCAATAATGGGGGTCGTTGGGCATTGGAAAGATTCAATATTGCAGTCTTAGACTTCTTAGAGAGTGCTTAACAACAACAAAAATTACAGAACACCTGAACTTTCCTTTATTTTTAGGAGACCTGATACTCAAGAATGTCTCAGACACCCTTGGTTTAAGGTAAGCAAAAAACAGATAATCATCCAGTGGATTCCATATAAGAAGATTAAACTTGGTGCCTAATTGCTTACTTCTAAATTTTATGTGTAATCATTTAATAGGTACTTAGCAAAGGGAAAGCTATAAATACAGAGGCCCTAAAGAAGTTTGTATCTCGCAGAAAATGGCAGGTATGTGATTTTTTAAATTTGTTTGTGCGTTATCATAAACACAGAAAATGTTTTAAAATTATAACATGTTGTGATTACTTTTTCAGCGTTCCATAATCAACTATAAATCAAAAATGTTTATGAGATCCATACCAGAATTGCTGAATGATTCCTCGAGCCATACCTCCATCGCAATTCCAAAGCACATGAAAGATGGCTTGCCTTTGCCATCGTCGTCCTCAGATTCTGATGAAGACATTGATGAACTGCCTTTCATCCCTATGCCACCTAACATGGATTTCTCTGGGTCAAGGATGTCACTGACTGACATTCAGACCAGTGAACAGCCAACAGGAAAGCAAATTGAAAAAAATAAATGGTCTGTATTACCCTCCCAAGCCCAGGAGGCAATGGAGTGTGATCCTAAAGCACTGGAAAAAGAAACAACTGAAATAGTGGGCAACAGCCGTCTTCAGAGAAGGTCATCAGAAGACAATGACAAGGGCTTTTCTGAAGAATCACCTGCTGAATTGCCCCAAAAATCAGAGCTGTCCAGAAAGCCACTTAAAAGAGGATCGAGCATGGAGTCTGACAGAACAGAAGGAGGGCGCAGAAGAGGAGAACTAAGACGTGGTGGTTCAGCTGACAGTGCCCTGCTGCTCCGAATCACACCCGAGGAAGGAGTTGGAGAAGAAAATGAGGATGGCCAAAGAGTTCTGAAGAAAGCTGTATCTATGGAATTACCAAGAAGAAGCACCAGCCCAGGAACTGCTAAGATGAGTCAAGAAGACTATGCTCTCAAACTGGAACTCATGAGACAGCGACTGCTTCGTGGTGGTTCTGTAGACAACAAGATGAGTGGATTGAGAGGACCTCTTTTAGAAACTTTAGGAATGGGAGATGAAAAACGAATATCATCAGATCGCTTCTCTCGCACTGCTCGCCTGGGCCCACCGCCGCTCACTAGAGCTGCCTCTAGTGATTTCCCAAGAGATGAAGTGCCTAAACCAAAAATTTTACGGAAAAGTACTTCTTTCAGTCAAGGGGATTCAGAACCAATTGCTTTACATCGTCGGTTAGGGGCTCCTCTGGAGATTCCTGTAGCAAAGATAGAAGAACGAAGGCTAAAGGAGGCTATATCTATGTCAGCTCTAACAGAGCCAACCCTAGATTCCTGTCCAGAGACACCCAGAGAACCTTCTCCAAAACCTCCAACTCCAGAGTCTGTTGTTCAAGAAAGTCCGGCCAAAACAGAGAGTCAAGACTCACTAATGGAGAAAGACATAAAACCTGAAGAGACTACTTCTGAAAAGATGGAAGGGCTGACGGCAGATAGCAATTTTGATGAAAGATCAAGCACAAGTGGATTTTCAGAGAGGGACATGAGTATTTCAGAAGAACCAATAACTGAGTCAGATAATGTGGGCCAGAGAATTCCTACTCCACCTCATATCGCCCAGACCTTCAAAGAAGAARAGAAAATGGAAGTGGATCAAGAAAGAGAAAAAGTGCAGGAAGAAAAAAGGCAATCTGTAAAAGAAGAAAGAGTTGACCATGATGTTGAGTCAAACATTAAAGAAACTTCCGAAGATGTAAAGTATGTCACGCATGAAGAAGAAAAAACAAGTAGCCCCCTAAAGTCTTCTGAAATGACCATAACCACAAGCTCATTTATGGTGAGACCAACACAAGAACCTATCCAACCCTCCAGTAATATTGCTTCAACATATATTACACCCTCAGTTCCTCCACAAGTTCTTCCAGATGGGAGGAAGTCTGCATATGCCAGTATAATGCAGACCATAATGGTTCCATCACTGCAGCCTCTAAATGAGCCACCTCTTGGGCCCTCCTCGCCTATCATTGTCCCAGGCACAGCTGAAGCACCTGCACCATCTAATTTACCTAGCTCATTAAAGCCCATCATCGTATCAACCACTGAACACCCTGCAGTTTACTCACGGGTAGCATCACCAGAAATGGTCACCAAAGAATCCAGTCCACCAAAAACATTTACACAGCCTTCATCCCAGCAGGAGGTCTCAGCTGAACCAGAGTTAGAAGACATGACATCTGAAGAAGTATTTCAGGCCCGATTCAAAAAGCGTGAATCTTCCCTCACAAGAAGTCTAAAATTTCTGTCACGATCAAAAAATGATGACAGATCCCAGGCTGCCTCTTTAGGCTCTACAGAGAAACTAGAGGAAATATACAGACCTGGACCGATTGGTGCACCACTGGAAGTTGCATCAAGGAGACTTGAAGAAAAGTCCAAGTCAGTCCAGGACCTTCGTGAAGCTGAAAAGGATCAAGGTTTTATGAGAAGGCTGTCCTTGCGTTTGAAGAGAACGCCATCAACAGAGCGCAAGGATGAAGTATCTAAAGAAGACAATTCAGCTGGTTCAAGACGTAGGCTCTCCTGGACTCTTGGCAGAAGAGGTTCTCAGGAAAAGAAAGACACAGAGATAATGCGAATGGATGGAGAAGGTGATAGATCGATGGAATCTGAAGAAAAGGAGCCGAAGAAACCCAGTGAATCCCCAGTGTTGGCAATGAGGAGGAAGATTGAATCAACAGTGGCTGGGATATCTACAAGAATCCGAAGTTACTCAGAGGAAAGGAAAACGGCAGAGGAGAAGGAATCAAAAAGAACACCCATTCTGTCGATGCTTCGTCGTTCAGCATCAGAGATCAGAGCTCCAAGAGCTTCCATTGTTCCTCAGAACCAGCTGGCATCTCAAGCTAGTAATGGGGCCTCATCAGAGTCTCTAGATTCTGTGTCAAGCCTAAAATCAGAAACATCGAAAGGTATGAGGCAGTACTGAATCCTCTTCACAGCACATTTGGTCAAAAATTTATTTGAAAAACGGGTAAAATAACTTTGTTTTCTGTAAAGGAGTGGAGGTTGAACGTAGATCCCGCTGGGATCGATGGGGCTTGACAAGAGGGAGAAGAGATAAAACAGTATCACAGCCTGATATACCAACAGCAATTTCCAGAGACAGCAGTTCGTCATGTTCACGCCAGTACAGCAAACTGGTTTCTGGTAAGTAATATGCAGCCATCCAAACAGTGAAGATAGTTAAAGTGTAAAAGGAAGTTCATTTTTATGCTAAATGGCACAGAGGTGCTGATACATTAAAACTGGATGGGGTTCTGTTTATGTTATTGGAGTTTTATCAGTGTCAGGGGACAGTCTTTGAATAAATGCTTTATGTCAAGTGCCAGTATTGGTGAGCACATTACCATTTATCAGCCTAATAACTGTTAGTTTTATGCCTCAGTTTACATTACATATTTACAAAGCTATAACAAACATTCCATTCCTATTGAGATGAAATGTGTATTTTGGCTTCAGTGACAAGGCTTTAACATCTATGGGGGAAATAAAACAACTTCTACTTTCACCTGTCATAACAATATACAACCCTAATTCCAATGAAGTTGGGACATTGTGTAAAACATAAATAAAGACACACACACACGCACGCACGCACGCACGCACACACACACACACAACACCTCAATTTCACTGGAATTAGGGTTGTAAATGTAATTTAATTGGTGTTGTTTGTCAGACTTTCCTCCAGTATTTCACATCAAGTTAAGGGATCATGTTCTTCTGGAGGGCGATCCAGTCACACTCAGCTGTTTGCCCGCAGGAAGCCCCCACCCACATGTCACCTGGTTGAAAGGTAGAACCTTAAAAAAGGCAATATGACCTAACAGTAGTAGAGCTTATATACAAAAAGCATTCTCATTACTTCTCTCAGACAAGAAACCCCTGGAGATTGATGCCAGGATGAATATGATTTCCTGCCCTGATGGCCGGCAGCTGCTGATGATCATGCACACCACAAAAAAAGATGCAGGGATTTATGAATGTGTAGCTACAAACCCCTTGGCCTCCGTGTCCAGCTCTTGCACTATATCGCTCGCTCGTAAGTTTAAACATGACAAAGCGTTTACTATTTGTTACTGAACAAATATGCTTGTATGAACTGATAATAGCAATATATGTTTTACAGGTCTGCCCAATCGTCCTGGTACGCCAGAAATCCCTCAAAAGTATAACAACACAGCTTTGGTGCTGTGGAGGCCCTCAGACACAATGGCCCCATGTACATACTCTCTGGAGAGAAAGACAGAAGGTACGCAGCTCTATTACTGACAGTTTTGTTTCTTTCAAATGACCACAAATTAATATATCTCCAAAAGCATCCTTGGGGAATTGTACTCCTATTTTACAACAAAATCAATACTCATGTTTCATCCACTTTGTTTTAGGTGAAAACAACTGGCTAATTGTGGCAACAGGAGTGGCAGACTGTTATTACAATGTGACTGACCTGCCAGCAGGGGGCGCTTTCAGGTTTAGGGTGGCATGTGTCAACAAAGCTGGTCAGGGTCCTTACAGCAACCTGTCAGAGGTTGTGAGATTGGAATCTACAGGTGTGTACTCTGTCAGTGCAGTTTTTTTGAAAGTCTCAGACCAGGAATTTTCTAACCATTATAAGTTATATTTTAAATATGATGGGTATGCTTTCTGTAAGGTGACAAAAATGTATTCTACTTTACAACAGCACTGTGTGGTATTATAATCTTTACTGAATAACACGTCTCTCAGATGCATATTTCCTATAATTTTTTGTCTATTAGAACCAGTTAAAGCCAGTGCCGGGGTGGTGGTCAAGACTGTTCCTGCTACTGGTCCTCCTCCCCCTGTTGTATTGATGTCATCCATGAAAGTGCCTCCCATTAAACCAGCTGCTAGTAAAACAGCAACAACTATCCAACCTGCCCCTCCATCAGCTTCGGCTCCTCTCTCCTCTGTAAAGTCTGTCTCCCCAGTAAACATTAAGCCAGTCAGCGCCAGTCAATCTGCGGTAACAGTGCCAGCAAGCCCGACTTCTGCTGAACAAGCTCCCGTTCAGACCRTCACCACTGCCCCAGTCACAACATCAAAAGCCAAGACCACGATTAGCATCAGTGTGAGTAAACCTCAGGTGAAGCTGACTCCTCCGCCCGTTGTTCCACCCAAACCTCACAGTCCAGCACTCACTTCCAACGAACCCCTTTCCCCCAYTCCAACATCCGCTCCTACCATCGGGAAACCTATTTCATCTGTGCCGATGTATGTCCCAAATGTGTCAGCTCGTGCAACGACGCCTTCTCAATCTGCTCCGCCCCCAACAACCACAGTCTCCCCAGTCACACCTGYGACCCTTTCCCCCCCTGTTGTTGTGGTGCAGAGCTTGACACCAGTTTTACAGGGAGGGGACAGCCGGAGCACACCGTCTGGACGGGTCACCCCAACTGGACGTATAACGCCTTCAGGACGCAGGACACCACTGGGCAAGCCTGGGGAGGGATCCCTGCGCCAGGGGGTTCCACAGAAACCCTATACTTTTATGGATGAGAAAGCCAGGTATTCAGTGTTGATGTTTTAAAGCTGTTGTACCACTTACAAGAAGACAGTTGTCTTCAGCTCACTAAAAACTGTCTAGCATTTTCTGTTCTCCCCCCTCAGGTAATTGTATAGCATTTCTTTCTCACACAGAGGTCGGTTTGGTGTGATCCGTGAGTGCCGTGAGAATGCCACAGGTAATCTCTTTATGGCTAAGATTGTGCCGTATGAGGCAGACAGCAAGCAAGCAGTGCTTCAGGAGTACGACATCCTCAAGTCCCTTCATCACGACAGAATCATGGCTCTGCATGAGGCCTACGTCACGCCACGCTACCTAGTGCTCATCTCTGAATACTGCAGTGGGAAGGAGCTGCTCCACAGCCTGATTGAGAGGTGACAAACTGGTTCCTAGTCAGAAARGTCTTGGYGGATGCTGTTATCTTCAAAGACAAATATGAGTGATTACTTTGCCAGTTGGAGTAATTTAACAAGATGCTTTCCTGTGTCTTTCAGGTTCCGTTACTCAGAGGAYGATGTGGTGGCTTATATTGTTCAGATCCTTCAGGGTCTGGACTACCTCCATGCTCGGCGCATCCTGCATCTGGATATCAAGCCAGAAAATATCATTGTAACTCACATGAACCTTATCAAGATTATAGACTTTGGAAGTGCTCAGACATTCAACCCCCTCTTCCTCAAGCAATTCAGCCCTCCGATTGGAACACTAGAGTACATGTGTAAGAGCTTTGTTTGTGTTCAGTCAAATTACATATTATTAACTGTATGTATGCACATACTCTTTGAAAATAAAAGGAGTAGTGTTGTAAATTAAATTTTTTACACAAAATGCTTCAAGATTATACAATAAAAGTAATGMAGTCATATGAATGTGATGCAAAAATGTTTTTGAGAGTGTTAAAAAAAGAACAAATGCATTTGCCTTTTTGTCTTTATAGCTCCAGAGATGTTGAAAGGGGATGTTGTTGGTCCWCCAGCTGACATCTGGAGTGTGGGTGTGCTGACTTTCATCATGTGAGTTCTGCTATAGCTTCCCTTCTAAGTCCTCTTTAAAYGGGAAATCCTTTTGTTCTAAAAAATGGCTTTAAATGAAGCTAGTATTACTTTAAAGTATTGGTATTACCAAAGTTTTTAAACAAAATTTTTGCTTGATATGTGCTTGGAATATGTGTTGGGGATGACTCTCAACTACTACCACATCAGATTTTAGCTCAGCATTTTTAAAATTAACTGAGTTATAGCCACTTTTGGATTGGCTACATTCATTTAGCTGGGGTTGGCATTTTTATTTGGGCTGACTGAAATTATTTATCTATAATCGTCACAGAATCTGTTCACTTTTTCACAAGATATTTTGCAAACAGACAAACACATGAACACACACAGACAATTACTGAACATGATCACTCTCCTTTCAGATAATACAGGTTGATTTTCAACCCTTCTGTCATAGCATGGCTGTTGTTCATAGTTAACGACTGAACTGAGAGCTCTCACAGACTGTTTGAAATGAGACACTCTGTTTTTCCTGGTTTTCCAGGTTGAGCGGCAGGTCGCCTTTTATGGAAAATGATCCTCAGGAGACTGAAGCCAGGATCTTGGCAACAAAGTTCGACCTCTCTAAACTCTATCAGAATGTGTCCCAAAGTGCCTCGCTCTTCCTGAAAAAGATCCTCTGTAGCTACCCTTGGTAAGCTGAACACTGGGTTTGTACTTTTCTTTTTCTTTTTGGAAGGTTATATATTCAGCATCTTACTTTCAGAAAACAGCAAAGTTGGAAAATCAGAAAGGTTTTCTTATAGTGGAATCAAGCTAAGCATCCGCTCACAGAAGAGACAACTGAAGACCTTATTTCTGAACAATGAACAAATCAATCCAAACTTTACTTTGGAAAACTTTTAAATCTTTGAATATTTTGGTTCTTTTTCTTCACCAGGACCCGCCCGTCCATCAAAGATTGCTTCAGCCACACCTGGTTACAGGATGCGTACCTGATGCGCCTTCGTCGGCAGACTCTCACCTTTACAACAACCCGTCTCAAGGAATTCTTGTCCGACCAGCAGCGCAGGCGAGAGGAGGTGGCCACCAAGCACAAAGTCCTCCTTCGGTCCTATCAGAGCTCGCCACAGACTCCCACCAGTCCCACTACGCCAACTGTGCCAATGTCACCCTCCACACCTGTCACCCAGTGAAAACAGGCTTCCAGACATCAGTTGGCAGGACTTCTCGGGTGAGGCAGGGAACATCCCCAGAGCAAGACAAGACTTTGGACCAGAAGCTTGTTCATTTAAAAAAACTTTACTCACAAAAACCAGCAGCAATTGTGATCAACAGGAGCATCGATCCTGTCCTCTGGTTCCAAACGAAACCTAAAGAATCGTTTTCAGACAAAAATGAACTTTCAAAGAGCTGACTGTATTTTATAGTATGAACTTTCTTCATACATGGGRGAATCCTGTCCTCAAGTTAATACCTCAAGGTTTGCAACTCTGTCTCTATTTTAGATTTTTTTGTTTATCACCTTTTTTTCTGATGAGACAACAAAAGCAACCAGCTATAACAAGTCTAAAGTGGATTTCTTTGAGTGTTAATGTAAATAACATCAGGTGAGGTAGAAAATACTGAGTGACTGAGTTAAACTGAATCCAAAACAATGTCCACTACCAAATTTAAAGTACAAATTTCATGCTTGTGACATTAAAATAACTTTATCTAACCTGGTCTATCTATATCAGTCAGTTATGACTAATTCTGCTCCCCAGCAACCTGAAATGTTTGATATTGTTCAGATAGTTGTCCTCAGTGCTACATGTGCTCTTAAATAGCTGTAGCAGCTCAGTGATTGTCCAGACTGTAGCAGTTCAAGAAAGGATTTCTATTTTCCTCTTGATTTATTTTAAATATATATATATATATAAACTAAGTTTACAAGATTCATAAGTGGCTTTTTTACAAGGGCTATTAGAAAAGAATGATGTAGGCATCCCTTTATTCCAATGACTGTCTAAATCTTCAGAGTACAGAAATTGTTGTTTTTAGATTTGCGATTAGATCCCCATCTTTGAGCTTCCATTAAAAACTCTTTCCTCCAACAGTGAGGATGACAGCACAAACATTTCCCTGCAGGGCTCACACAGACTGGAAGAAAAGCTAGTTTCTAAGCTAAGCTTCTTCATCCAAACCAGTGCCACACATACATTTACAGTCTTTCAGAGAAGGAGCTTCACATGTTTTTAATATCAATACCAAACATGCATGCAGAAGATTCTTATTAAATTGTTTAGTTTTTAAGGCAATTAGTGAATCGCTTTTCAAACTCACTGGAGAAGCTGGGGGTGCCACTAAGTGCCCTTAATGAGCAGCAGTCAGCAAAAAAACGATGAAAAGACACAGAGTTTTTATTTTAGTCATCATTTTCAACCTAAAAAGCTACTGCTTTCAAAATGGAAGTTGCTTTCATAATTATTATTTTTATTTTTTTATTTATTTTTTGCTAAGATGCAGTTTTCAAACAGGCAAACTGTAATGTTCCATTTTAACAAAACATTTATTCTCCTAATTAAATACTTTATGACTGCATGTTAAGTTAAATCATTAACATAGGGAGATTGCAACATTTCCTTCTTTTAAATGGTCTCGACAGAAGAATTAATAAGTTGCATAAATAGATAAAATAATGAATCATGTCTTTGCCAGATCAAAAGAAAATGATCCTCAGTAAATACACAAGATCACCTAAATCTTTTCTGTCATATTTCAAATATCAAATTGACGCCAATATTAAACTGATTTTAAATCAGCTATTTTACTCTTTACATAAACTCTTTTATGAATACTTCCTTCCTTCTTGAAGGCATGTTTATCTTTCAGAGCAGCATGTTATTTCTGACACGTTAATATCAAGCACATATTTGCACATTTGAAGTCATTTAACAAATAATACAATCAATTTAAGAAATCAAAAGTTGGTGGCTGCTGAGTCTTTTTTTGGGTGATGTAAAGTTGCATCGTACATTAAAAATGTGACTTGTTTAAATCAATATGTGCACTGGCTGAAACTAGTAGAAACTAGTTTTGTTTATCATTACTATAAGGCTTTTGCTAAATAAATTCTTGCCCTTTGTCTGCAGCTTATTTTGTTTTCAGAGTAGTCATTTGTTTTTTTCTATGCAGCCTAACTTATTGTAGAGGAAATTACATTCAGCCTGAATAAAATCATGCAAGAAAAGCATGCAAGTGCAAACATTGCATTGAATGATAAATGTCTGCAGTTCATGGAATAAATAAATAAATAAAAACTGAAATGACAGATGTTTGTAAGCAGAAAACAGGGTTTCTCCACATTTTGTATTAAAACCAGATCATTTTTTGTGAATGTATTGCAGTGCCTCATGATGGAAGTTTGAGAGAAAAAAATAGTTAAATGATTGACTTCTTTATTTTGACTGTGACGGCTTCGCGTGTGCGTGTTTTGCTAAAGTTGTCCATTTATTGAGTGAGTGTGTTGGCTACAGCTTCAGCTTTTCATTTGTGAAATTTCTGGGTCTGGCATGGAAACAGCATGACCGATGTTAAGGTTCTGACAAATAAAGGAAACAAAATATACTGAATCAATGTGGCATTTTTAGGTTCAAAACAAGGTCTGCCTGCCTATAAGATGTAAACATTTCATCTACATTTATCAAATTTGATGAAATGTGTCATAATTCCATTAGCATGCATGCAAAACAAAATTGGACCAAGTCCAGGACCCTGAGGAACACCATATTTAATTTTGGTATTTGAGAAGAAAGCACACTGATAATGTCTGATAGATATGATTTAAATTATGTAAAGCCATAACTGTGACTGAGATATATGCTAGTCTCTGTACAGTGGCGACATAAATATGTTTGACACAAACCTAACACCTTCCACCATTCTAAGAACACCATCTACAAAGTGAAGCATGGTGGTGACAGAATCAGGCTGTGGGGATGATTTTCATCAGCAGGATAAGGAAAAAAGGTCAGATTTGAAGAAAGATAGATGGTGCAGAACCTAGAGAAAGTCTTAGGGAAACTTGATTTCTTCCAAAGATTTGCCACATGGTGGCAGTACAGTCCAACCCCGTTCCTGCAAGCTCTCAGCTTACACACACCAAGATGTCACGAGTCCAAAGTGTGGCTCTGATCTAGAAGTGAGGGGCCACAGATAAAGAAAATGTTTCTACATCTATCAATAACATTTGGTCACCAAAAATAGAATGATCAAGAATTAACTTCAGGCAGTCTGATTATTTTTTTCAGATTCAGACAACCTTGGTCTAAAATGACCCAAGAGCGGCTTTGCCCCTGTGAATTTGCCAAGAGGGGTGTGAGGAGAGTTGTCGTGCTATTAGGACTATCAGGTGTCTGAGTGGCAGAAAGTCAGTCGTATGAGTTCTTCGTTTGTTCTGCACCTGGATAGGAACAGAAGCAGCAGGCACAGGGGGGCCTGTGTTGCATGAAAAGGGTTCCAGATAAACCCGCTTTCAGCTACGTAAGCTAAAACATGTGTCACAAGGTCGTTGCTTCCTCCTGGAAATGCTGTAACCTCATTATCAGTCTCTGAGAACCTTAGACAGGAACGTGTGAGGATTGTTGCTGTAGAGTTTCCGTCTTACTTTTCTGCTACCTAGTTATAGTACAAACGTGGACAATTGAGAGTTGACGAGAGAATGTGGTGCAGAAGAACTGTGCTTAAACGCATTTGGAAATCTTTTATTGCTCTTTAAACATGATTCCAGGCGACGGGATCCATGAGAAGTGCTAGACAAGTGCGAAACAGTTGTCTCTAGTTGGGCGTTCTTTACAGATGAGTCACCTGCAATCAGATCAGGATACTCATGTGGCAAGAAGCTGATCAGTCAAAATGTGTTTCTGCTCTACAAGCTTTAGTTTGGAAAGACTCAATGAATTCTGGGTTGTATTTAAGCTCTGTAATGTGTTTAGTCTTCCATATGCCAATGCAGGTCATGTTAAAGTGGTCTAGACAAGATTAGCACAAGTTTCTGACAGGCATGTGTTAAAAGGACTTTGCCGTCTTATTTTGCACAGCCATATTTCATTGCTTTTTTAGTGTTGCTAACTTCTGCATTCCAATGTATCGAGGAGGTACGTAGACACGGGTCAGGTTCCCACACTGGTTTTAGCCACATTAGTGCCATGCAGYAGGGACTGCAGTGCTGGTTTTGTAAATGCTACTTTGATCACTATGTCTAATTGTTGGTAAATGTCTGTTGTTTCAACAAATTGTACACAAATTACAGTTTGCCTTTTTAACAAAGCCTTTGGACTTGACAGTTTAAGGTTATTTTACACATTTTTATTCTGCCAGCAAAATACATCATGTAGTTCTTTACATAGAATTCATTGTTAATTTGAAAATAGCAGCACATGCAGACTGGATCACTGCAAGCAGAACAACTATGTAATGTGAGATGTCCCTGCTGTATAAGACTTTGTAACTTTTTATGGCTCAGTACACTGCTCTACACATTCATATGTAATATAGAATCTAATCATTAGCCTCTTTGAGCAGCTCCTGTGACAGGCTATTTTAAGCACTGTGACGTGTTGTAAGAGATGAAGCATTGCACTGGGCATCATGATGTTTTGTAACGAGCTACAAGCTTCACCTGCCTGTTTCCTATCACACACATGATGCACCAAAACTTCTTTCCTCTCAGAACTGGGACAGCATGGCCTGTCCATAAGAACCGCCCTTTACTCCTGCAGGTCTGAAAGAGCTCATCAACACAATAAAGCCACAGGGAATATGACTTGAATGTAGGTCAGACTAAAATTAGGCCTTATGTAGAGATTAGTAAAGTTCATTGTGAGGATGGTTTTGTTTGTTTATTTGTGGTCATTTAAAGATCAAAAACTAATATCAAACTGAAACATATGGAATTAATGTTGTGTTTTACCTTCAATATTCACACTTTTAGTTTTATTCACACAAAAAATTAGCATCTATTGTTTGTTGGACATCGCCAATCACTTGTTTCTACTCTCCTCACACAAAATAGGCAGACAAGATTAAGACACACAGTGGAGCTCGCCCAGATGAAAGACGTTTAGTGCAGCGTGAGCGGCACACTAATGCCTCAGCTGACAGCTCTGACTGGCCATCAAAGGCCACCTAATTTGTCAAAGCTTTTTTTTTCTTTCTTTGTAAATGCTGGCTTTCATCACTTGGACACCAGCTGATGGGATGTTTTCTGGTTTGTGCCAGGAGCTGTTCCTACTTGTGTTCAGGATGTTGGCAAACATGTTGCAAAAGGTAATGTAGTAAGCAATAAATTTCAGATATGCCAGTTGGCAAATCTGATATCTGCAACTGAAGCAGGTGGAATTTTCCAGTATTACTTAGGAGGTTGTGAATTTTGAAAAAAATAAAACAAAAAATAAAATCCTCAGTGCTTAAGAAACAAGGTTTTAAAATGTTCATTTAGATATATTGCTAAATTGACAATAAAGTAGTAGTTCACATCTTTTGAAGTGGGGTTTTGTAGGAAGGTTATTCGAATCAATGTCTTACCTGTTATAGCAAGCTCARAATGATTACATTTTAAAGAAAGAGATTTTAAAGTTTGAAGTTTTTACTTCTGCAAAACCACGAAGACTGGACAAAGCACAGTTTTTACTCATTTCAAAGGGTAATGTGTCTATAAGTTATTGTTTATGACCAAGTGCCAGCTGCATGCATTTGTTCACCTACAGAAATAACCGAAGTGATTTTGGTGATTCTTCACAGTTTCATTACTCTTCTTTAACTTTTTCTTTGCATTTTGTAGCCAAGTTAAATAAATTCTTAAAAGTAATCCCCACATGAATCAGCCTGTCACCACGTGGCTATATCTGGACTGAAATGTAAACCAGGATTTTCCAATCTTTTCAACATTTTCTGGTAGCCAATAAATAAATAAATAATCAGAAAGAATCACGATTAAAATTAATAAATTCTATTTGCTTTCTGCTCATCAATGTTTTTATAGATTTGCTTAAAGATTTTTGGACTGAAAGATGCTTTACGACACGAACATTCTCAACAGGCTTTCCTGCCGTCTCAGTCTCAGACTCAGACTAAGAGACTCCTTTGGTCAAAAATAACCCCGCCCCCTTTTGGTTTAAAAAAGTGTCTTTGTCAAAAGTAGGCTCATCTTTCAGTATTTTAAATCGATACTGGTGTTCAGCTACTCCTCCCGTCCTATTCTGAACAGCATGTGGTCAGCACGATCGTCAGTCATTTGATGCATGAAACACATGAAGCGTCTCTTGCTGGACTGTAACGTATGGCTGTGCTGAAAAGTACTCCATGTTCAGACATCAATCAAGGAGCTACCAGAAGGGTGGAAATGATACAAAYGCTTTAAGGGTGCATGTTTGACCTGAAGACTGCTGCAGTGGCATCTAAGAACAACTAGATGTAGAATCACGTCAAAGAAAATGGCAGAAGATAGTTTAAAGTTGTGGCCCTTTATAAATTTAAAAATGCACTGAAAACATATGAGAATGTCTACAATGCAGAACAGAATGTAAGACACAAGTGTGAGTGGTTGTAAAACCAATGACTGATCACTTACACAGTAGTTTTGGATAACTGACAATACTCTTCTGGTTAAACTGTGTGTTCTCTGGGAAAACAACATGCCTGCTATCAGTTATGGTTTGGAGATCAAGTGCTCGAGACACTCTCAGGTGTCAGTTTCAGATTTATGCCTTAGTTCAGCCTTTTATAGAGATTTGATATTCCAGAAGTTATTTGTCACGTCTTTCCAGGCCCCCAAAATAAATTGCATGGTGTCTGGCAAAGGGAGGGTCGAGTCAAGTGCTAGTCTCAGTTTTGGTTGTGACAACCTGTCACTTCAGTGTGCACGCTGCTCCTGTTGCTGGTACTCTCTCCGGCAGGTCGCGGTCTCAGCTGCTCTCCTGATGGACTGTACAGTTACCTGCCAGTTGGACTCTGTGTAAACTGATGCACAGAGCAAAGACTTTCAGGAGCCACCATCTTGATTGAGAAGGGATTCCGCCATGTATCTGGAAAACTCTGAGCAAGGGAAAATCTCTGGAGAGGGGGAGCTGTCTACCAAAGCCATCCTTGCTGAAAAATACGCCGAAGCTGCAGGTCTGAGCGGTGCTTCAAAGACAAACACTGAACTGAGCATAAAGGTCCTTGTGGAATACACAGAGCAGAGCGTCAGCAGAGAAATGGACCCTCCTCTTCTTTGTTTGGAGCGTGACAACATGAACACAGAGGAGAGTGAATCATGTACACATTGCAGTGGACAGACTTTTAAGGAATACACTACAACTAATGGATTTATTGCATCAGATCAAACCCTCAACGATGACACTGAAGGATTAAACCAACTGTTTGCTGAATGCGCTCAGCACTGTGAGTGTTTGAAATCGTCCAAGTCCTCTGAGCTCTGTGTTAATCATAACTTAGCTTCCGAAAGTAGTCCTAGCTGTGAACACTGTCCAGAACACCTGCTATTATTTTTGCAATGTGAACCCACTGATCAACACTCAGGGTCTTTGGAGTTTGATCCGGATACATTGGAGGGAAACAGTGGCAGTTTGGGGCAGTCAGGAATGTCTGTGTTTATACCTGAATGCACAGATGGGCTGGAGTTGCTGCAACAATATGAGCTCTCGGATCAAGACTCCTTCGACTCTGTTGACTCCGAGCAGGACAGGTCAACAGAGGACTCGGAGCAAAGTTTCCCACATAACATCTCTAGTTCAGTGGACTCACTGAACTGTGCTGCAGAACTCTGTGGATTTGATGAGTGTCAGACTCCAACTGGACACACAGCTGATGACAGTGGTGAGGATGATGAGAGTTATGAAGCTGTACGAAATGAAGGGGAGCTCAGTGATGAAGAGGACATTACAGATTTCACTGATRTCCCCTATGAAAGTGATGTTGGCGAGATGCATTTGATTACAGAAGAACAAATCTTTAAAGAAACTTCTGAAACAGATGAGTTGTCTAGAAATGACGATTGTGAGTATGAGTCAACCCAATGGTGCCAATCTGGGAACAGTGTAGAGTCCTGCCCTGAGGACGACGGTTCCTCAGAAGGCTCTTCTGTGGAAACCAAATCCTTTAAGACTTGTCTTTCTGACCCCTGCTCTGACTCAGAGGAATCAGATGAAGAAGCTCAGGAAGACTCAAGTGACGAGCCCACGCAGTGGGAATCTCTAGAAGAGAGCGACAAAGAAAAACCTAAAATCACTTTGAACAGAAGTGATGATGAACAAAAGAAAATACCAACTGTTGATGTTATTGAGGATTTCGTTGATTTGTTTGACAGCCCAGACTGCTTTGGACATATATTTGCACAAAAAAGAAATTATGTCTCCTGCTTCGATGGGGGAGACATTCACGACCGTCTTCATCTTGAGGAGGAAGTGCAGAGGCATCGTGACAAAACTGTATATAAACTGGAACACATAAAAGAAGACGTTGGTGAACATGATAATGACATGTGTTCTAAAGATGAAGCTGAATTAAACATACAAAACAATGATGTGCATTCAGAAGAAATGTCTGAATTAAATGAAAATGACGATAATGTGGATTTAGAATCCGAATTAAACGAAAATGACGATAACATGGATTCAGAAGACGCATCTGAGTTCAATGAAAATGATGATATTGTGGATTCAGAAGATGCGTCTGAATTCAATGTGCATGATGAAGATGATTCTGAAGATGCATTCAAATCAAATGAATGTGATGAAGATGCATGTTTTGAAGATGCAGTTTTTGATACAGATGAGGAAAACTCAAAGCAGAGAGATGTGTCTTATGATTCAGAGAATCAGTCTGATGAATGGACCATAAGATCAGAATCGAGTTCAACCAAAGATGACACTGAAGAAAAAGGATCAGAGACGTTGTTCATGGAGAACAATGAGGACACAAATGATAATGAAGCCTCTATTAATGATGAAACTTTTGGGTCTGAAGGCCATATTTCTGACTCTCATGACAACAAACTGGAGGTCTGTCTGCACTCTGGTAACGAGGAGAGTATGTTTGCTCCATACGCCCAAGAAATCTCAGTCGAAGGTGATGCTTATGAGGATGAAGTCTCTGCTAGTAAGAACCGTGATTCTCCTGGCAGCACTTCTCCTAAAGATGACACAGAAATGAACTCTGATCTCAGAAAAGATGAGAAAGAAAAGCCCGATCCAGGGCACAATGATTTTCTGTCATGTTCAGAATTAGAGCCTTATTGCGCACTCATAGATCAGGGGAAAAGTGAAGAGTTTTGTGAGCAAGATGTTGAAGATTACTACAGATACCAGATTAAAAGCATTCAGTTGTCTGGGAAACCAAATGGATTTATAAAAGACAGGCATTCAAACCAACAAAACAGAGTTGAAAATCTTGATGACGATACATCTCATGAGAATAAGGGTAATTTTTCGTCTCTGGGAGAGACTGAGTCACAAGATGCTGAAGTCTGCTCAGAGGAGAGCAAATCTGTTGGATTTGGAATTACTGTTGTGGAAAAAGCACCCAATGAACAATGTGACAATGAATGTGAGCTAGATGAAATTTCTGCAGAAATAAGCCCTCCTCTGGATATCATCCACAGTGTTGTTTCAAAGCACGCTAATGAGACCACCCAAACCAGGGATTCCGATGAGGAGCAGAGTGACGATGAATCCCTTGAGCTCTGCGAATGCGAGTACTGCATTCCACCAACACAACAGGTATCACACGCCTCTGTGCCGTAACAGCACACAGATTAGCTTCAACACTAAATCCTGACCAAAGCTGCTCATTCTTCTCTAAAAGGGGAGGGAATAACTGTAAGATCTGTGTCTGGCCCTGTTCAAAAGGCAGCTCGGTCCAACACGTGCATTAAATGTCACCGGCAGCCCATTGGGTCATTCCAGCTTGTTTTTAGAAACAGAGTCACATTAACAAGCTGTGATCACTGAGTACTTGTTGAAGGAGTGGACATGATGCGGTGATGTGTACATGCTCCATCAACATGGCAGCAGCTGTAACATCCAGGGTTTCTTGTAAGCACTCAGGAAAACAACACAATCAGTCTCATGAGTGAACTGAATCGCTCCCCCACAGCATACTGTTAATGTTATACTTTAATTAGCCTTCGTTAACAACCCCTGCCAAAAGGGTAAAGGCAATTAATAATCTAACCCTGTCTGTGTGTGGGAGTGTCTGTTTTTTTGCAAAATATCTTTTAAACAAGATAACAGATTTTATTGAAATGCTCAAGTAAAGATTGGATGTGCATCTACAACTGATAAAAGMTTGGAGTCAACACAAATCAAAATGACCACCGCAATTAATCAACTTTATTAAGCTCAATAATGGTAATATGTCAGTTTGACAGACACTGAGCTAAAACTAGATGTTTTGGTGGTCATGAATCATCCCCAATACTGTGCATATTTGAGTCAACCAAGTCCATCTGTTTTCAAAATATCAGCTGATTAAATGGCTGTAACTTTGATTTTACTCAGATTGAATGTAGTAGCTGAGAGTAATCGTCAACACATAAATCGAGCGTGAAGGGGTTTTGAGCAAGATTTTGCTATTTTGAATGAGACAGCATGTGAYCTTATTTTTGTGTCCGGATTTGACCAAAGCTTGGTCATTTCTCAGTATAAGATCATCTTAATCGTTTTCTGGGGCAGCTGTGGTGGAGTGATCAGGAGAGTCATCCTGTAACCAGTAGGTTGACAATTTGATTAGGCAATATGCATTCCTTCTGCTGGGTATTTTGCTTTTTATTTAGTTCATTTTTTTCTAGTAAAAGTTATTTCCATCAGAGCTTCAGGTCTCAACTGTCTGTTTTGTCTTCAGGTTCCGGTGAAACCACTACTTTCACAAGTGACATCCGATGATCCCGGGAAGATCTGTGTAGTCATTGATTTGGATGAAACTCTTGTGCATAGTTCATTTAAGGTAAGTTGGCCGGTACCTTTTCATAGTAATAAACTTGACTCTTTCCACTAGTGCCACATAGAGTAGTGTCGGTACAGTTGGTATCGGAACGGGTTGGTTTGGGTGCTTTCCCATTGGTGTTCCAGTCCAGTTCCAGTGGGTGTGTTTTGGGTGATTGGTGGAGGTGGTTTTGGGTTTTTTCAAAAAAGAGTTAATGCGCAAAATGAGAGATGGAAACACATTTGCCAAATATGTTCTGAAATTTTAAAAATTCACCAAAAATTTAAATTAAAGTTGGATGGAAACACGACCAATGTCGCAACTACAATTGAAAAATGGTGCCTTGAGTTGTTGTTGTAAAGGCAGCTCAGACACAACCAGTGACTCCACCCCCTAACCAATCAGTGACGAACAGTGTTCTGATGTCACATTTTGGTGTCGACTGGGACCATTTAGAACCACAATGAAGTAGGTACTAAAAAGGGGCTGGTTCCAAGAATCTGGCCTAATGGAAATGGCTTGGAACCGTACCGAACTGTACAGACACTACACTRAGTGGCACTAGTGGAAAAGAGACAATAGTTGGCTGAAGGTTTTTATCATGACTAAGACTTTAGTCATGATAAATACCTTCATCCACAGGACATGAAATAAGGATTCACCTAAAAGAAGTGAAGATTAAATAAAAAGTAGCTCCTATAGTAATACTGTTTATGTTGTCAAATTGACCATCAGAATTGTTAATTAGTTTTAGGGCAAACAATGGACGCAAAAGCCTGTACTCTATTTGTTATTCTTGAATACTTTGAGTCATTTGTGGAGTTCAGTTTGAAAAACGTTTTAACTTAAAATAAAGATCAAGGTGGTTTTAAAATAGAGTACAAGTGGGACTTTTTCCTTTTTTTTGTCTTGGCGATAGAATTTTGGGGGAAGCTTTTCTTGTTGTTTTACTCTGAGTGATTTGTATTAACATTCTACATAAGAGTATGTTTTTAACATATCCTACTCATTTGACATTTTTTAATAACCTCAATATATTTAATTTAATTTGATTCCTTTTATGGTAGCATAGAGTTGATGATGATATCATCATCAAAAGTACGGGCTCCTGTTTCATGACAAATTATGTAATGAATGCCACATGGTGCGCAGTCCTTCTCAGGTCTCAGATTTTCCCTAGAAGATGTTACTGATATCGATACAAGATATGTGTAAACAAGCTCAAACTTTGTTAACTTTGTCCTTAATATAACACAGAAACTGGAACTCTTTTCATCACTCATTGCTGCAGCTGATAAAACTATTAAGAACTGGCTAAACGTGAATATGAATGTACAGTTGTGTTCAGTCGACAATCTCGTGATACTGCCGTTAGCTGCGTGTAAAGAACAGCCTCACGAGATTAATAAATTACCACTTTGACACATAATCTAAGAATAGCATTGGGTCACTCAGTTTAGGAGCTGAGTAAATGAAAGCCAGTGAAACAGATGGATTGTGGACAAAATCTTTTTTAAGAATCGGTTCTCTTTATTGATCGATTCTCAATAGAAGACTAATCTGGGCCAAATGTAGACCACACTCTGTTTTCATGAGATGTGCAGAATAAAGTACWGATGGTCTTGCTGAATCCACCACAAACTTTAACACAGACTGCGTACGTGATTTCAGAAATTTCACAGGGTTTCCTTTAATACAAATCCAAAATCTGACCACATTTTGCTCTGATAACAGATGAACTTCACAACCAGTTTTCCCCCAAAAGCAGTTAAAACGTCTTCATTCACTGTGTCTATTTGAGACGAGCACGTGTCCAAAGAAGTTTCCATTTCAACACAGAGTTGATATACAGCTTCCACCTTCCATAACAAAGTTTCACACCACATTTATGATTGCAGTGGTGGACTGTGTTGAGTGACAATGGTTTTCCAAATTATTACCAAGCTCATGTGGCTATTTTTTTCAACAAGACATGACAGATGATCGTACATTGCTGCCAGAGAGCTCACGTGTGACTCTAACGCATCAGTGGGTTGTCAATATGTTTTCTAGCTTTTGTTTTGGATCTTGTGTTTGTGCACAATTTTCTGGATTTCACCTACTTCATTCTAAACACCAAGGCCACAATCACGATCTCAGAAGTTTAAGTTTAAGTTTATTTTATTTATATAGCACCAAGTCACAACATACGTTGTCTCAGGGCACTGTACATAAAAACGAACAATCTAAAGAAGAAACCAGCAGGCTGCGTTGAATCACTTCATCACAGTCTCCCATCCTGAGCAAACGGTGGAGAGGAAAAACTCCCTGCTAATCAGGAAGAAACCTCCAGCAGAACCAGGCTCAGGACAGGAGACCATCTGCCTCGACTGGCTGGTTGAGGGACAGGAAAGAGACAAAGAAAGAGAAGTGAGGGGGGTGAGGTTTTCAGAGGTCTATTGAGTGATTTATCATCTTCTCACATTCAATCACACCTTTCTTCAGTGGCTAAAAACACATACAATCAGTAGCAACYACAGTGCAGCACCAGGGGACTGACTTTACTTCTTTAAACCAATGATTCCCAACCAGGGGTACATGTACCTCCTGTGGTATGCGAGCATATTACAATGGGTACGTGGAAAATTTTCCCAGGTGTGTAAAACAATAAATAAACCCTGAACTGGGATATGTAGGGCCCAATGATTTCCACAATGTGAAAAACGCAAACAGAATCATGAAATTGACACAAAATAGAATCCTGTATAATCTCATGGAGTTTGCTCATTTGGGGTATTTGATGTATTTTGAACGCTGCTGCTTCCTGCACCTGCCATTACCTGGTTTATTTATTTAATTACATATTTGCTTTCAGTGCAAAGTATTTATCTTTATGTTTAATTTGAGTTGAAGAGAATAAAATGCCTGAGAATTAAACATTCTATGGGGTTAAATAAATATTTTTCATTTATTAAACAGTTGCTGTACATTATAGTTTTGGAGAATCATCACTACGTTTGACTGAAGGGGTACTAGTTGTATGACAAAAGGCTCAAGTCTAAAAAAGTTGGGAACCACTGCTTTAAACTACAGTATTTACTAACATAATCTAAAGTTTTAGCTGCCAAACTCTGGTTGAGTTGACACACTTACCCTCCAATATTTACAAGTAGCTAGATCATTAAGCCAAATGGCAACACTTAACATGAAATGTTCAGTAAAACACATTTCCTGTTAATAAATTATTTCTTAGCACACAGAATGGAAGTGACATGGTAGCTGGGCAATAAGTGACAAGCAGCAGAGCTGCCGCTCCTCATCTGAGGTGAGGTGGTTGATTAGGATGTTTCTTGGCTGCCTCCATTTGGAGGTTTTCCAGGCACACCCCACTGGGAGGAGACCCTGGAGCAAATACAGAACTCTCTACAGAAACTATATATCCTCTATGGCCAGGAAATGCCTTAGGATCCCCCAGGAAGCCCTGGAGGTCGTTCAGGAGAAGCATGTTAAATTTCACCCCCCGAACAAATTGCCTCTGTAAACCAGCCACAGATAGGAGGAACGAAATAAATGGATTGAAGGATGGATGTGTTTAAAATGACAATGTTCAGTGTTTTTCCCTCCAATGTGTTGGTTTTCATTAAAAAATGATATTTTTTTGCATTACAAAAGGTTAAAAGTGTCAAATTACAGAGTAAAATTTGTGCTGATTCTATGGATTTGAGCACATTTTAGATAAAACTATATTTTAGTAACACAACACTACAAAATACCATCCAACATATTACAAGAAAAAGACAAGTATTGAAGTAAAACATGATTGTTTATAGATATTTCTTGGTAAAAGCATAACAAACCTTTAGCTGTTGTTATTTCACTGGATTTTGTGTGACACCTCTGAAAATTTGTTGTGTTTGCACTGGGCTTTTCTGGAGACTTCAGGAGAACTGAAATGCGCAAAAGATTACATTTTTTATTGTTTTATATAATTTTGCTGTGATACAGAACTTTAATTCATCAGGCGACATTAAAACGTTTCTTATATTTAAAATAATGTTATTGTTATGTTTCTTTAATCCACTTGTTTTTATTCCAACAGCCACTGAACAACGCAGATTTTATCATTCCAGTTGAAATCGAAGGAGCACTTCACCAGGTAGGCAGCAGCAGCACGTCTYTAAGTGCTCAGACTTTCTATGAGTATTTTAGGCTTAGGATATTTAAAATAATACAAAATAATGATGCCATTTTTCTTTTTTATTTGCATTCTCCATCACTGTCCAAACTCTCAATCTTAAAGCTGAAAATCTGTGACATTTACCAGCTGGGTTTTTTCAGGTTTGAGCAGGATGTTCTTTTTGAGCTATAAATCCTTCAATATAAAAAATATATGAGTAATTTTTTTTTCCATCAGTCTGACAGAGCTGTAGTCCTCTCTGTTGACGGCTCCAAGCAGCAGGTGCCTATTTCAGTGTCCCGACAAAATAAGTAGAGCCTGGCTTCTCAGAAACCCTGGCCATCAATCTCAACCTGGATCTCATATTATACCCAGCTCCACTGGTGCTCAGCGGCACTCAGCTTGTCCCTGCAGGTGCTGAACACTAACTGCAGTCTGTTGTGTTTGCTCTTCCAGAAGACAGAGGAGCTTTATTGTCCAAATAACTGGCCTGAGTCTGTTTCAAGTAATCCAGGATCGGCTTGTTAAAGTGGGGAAAGCCTTTACTGGGTGACTTGGTTCAGAAACGAGGCTGCCAGCATCTTGGCAGAACTAGAAATAAAACAAATTGAAGTTAAAACAAACCAGTTATTTCAGTGACACAACCTTTTTAAACATTAAATTAGTATTCATTTTTTTAAAAGCCTAACACTTTTAGAAATACTCAGAAAATTCACAGTTTTTAGAACTGACATGTTTTTTGGGCCTTTAAACAAAATCTTTATTTATTTATTTTTTTGCCACATCTCTTTGTTGATGATATATTTTTTGTAGGGATGTTGACATGTCGTCAGCAGCTGCTGCCATTTTCTTCCCAAACTGCTGTGAGCAGATTTTGCGAGGCTGCTCGGTGCGTTTGCTTGTAATTTCCTCCTGCTTCGTTATTTCTACGAATTTCAACAAATCGGGCTGCCGTCAGGTAGTTAGCTACAGCCTCGTCTTCCAGTTTTAAATTTTTGTTGATGCGTTTTGAAGAGACATTTTTTTTGAAAAGAGGATCAAAGTAAATCACCTGAGTTTTTCTAATGAACCTTAAAGAGATAAGCTGCCATGAAGAACATTATTTTATCTGCCCTTGTTCCAAATTTGAAAATGATTTGAAACGTCGAAGTATGTTTTTTTTTAATCCGGAACAGCGCTTGTTGCAAAGTGTTTTGATGCTCGTCTTCGTCACCTGACACATTTAACACGCTGTCATTGGTTGAGGAGCTTTGTTTACGAAACATGTCCACAT
>NW_013952527.1:827888-829635 GCF_001266775.1 Austrofundulus limnaeus | reverse complement strand
GACCTCATGTCAGCAGACATTTTGAAAAGGTTTAAAAAAAAGTTCCACTTCCTGCAGTACATTGTTAATCCACCAGAGGCAGAATACAGGTCTCACATGGAATACAACAGGTTTTTGGGGAAAATATTGATCACATTGATAAAATATAGGTCACAGAATCTTACGTAGCAAATATGATACAAATGGTGATGTGTTTTTTCTTAAATTCACACTTGTTGAATCTGCCTGCAGGTGTACGTACTGAAGAGGCCCCACGTTGATGAATTCCTCAATAGGATGGGGGAAATGTTTGAGTGTGTTTTGTTCACCGCCAGCTTATCCAAGGTTTGTTTTCAGACACTTTGAGGTTCATCATGAATATTACAATTTAACCATGACTTCCATGTGACACTAAACATTTTCAGATCTCCCTAATTGGTTTTATATTTTAGGTTTTATAGCACTTTATATCGCCTTGCTGCTGAAAAGTGTTATATAAATAAGTTACCTTACCTTTTCTCTTATGTCCTGAGCTAAATATTATTTGCTGTTGTTTCTGCTGTGCACAGAAGACTTATTTCACTGTCAAGCTTGTAAGAAAACACGTTTAGCAGCTTGCCAGCATTTTTTGTCGTCTTCCTGTAGTACGCAGATCCTGTGTCAGACTTGTTGGATAAATGCGGGGCCTTCCAGAGCCGACTCTTCCGGGAGGCGTGTGTGTTCCACAAAGGGAACTACGTTAAAGATCTGAGCCGATTAGGAAGAGACCTCAACAAGGTCATCATCATAGACAACTCCCCAGCCTCMTACATCTTCCACCCGGACAACGCGGTAAGTTTTTACACATATTTCTCCGTGATCTTTCAGTATGATGTCATTGAAACACATTGTGGTTGTTTTGAACTGGCAGGTTCCTGTAGTTTCCTGGTTTGACGACAAGTCAGACACCGAGCTCCTTGATCTGCTCCCCTTCTTTGAGAGACTTAGCAAAGTGGACGATATCTATGATATCCTCAAGGAGCAAAGGACTTCGAGTTAACAGGAGCAGGATTTTTTTGAACAGCGACTGTCTTCATGGGGCCACGGAGGCTGGTGAGCCACAGGCTCCAGAGTGCTTCCCACTGCAAGGACCATGCTTTAAAAAAATCAAAAAAGAACTAAAAAAATCTCACATTTAATCTCATAAACTCACATCATGTTRGTTAAATCCCTCCGTTATTTTCGGTATGTGAAACAAAGACTTAACATGAGGTTACAAGGCCTCTGCAGATATCCTTTGCTGTGCAGCAAGTGTGCTGCTGTCATTATGTGACAGCTCTGACCTTTGGAAGTGTGCTGCAGAGCAGGATTGTGTGAACASTTGTTCAGCCCTCTACAAATAGTCTGCAATACGTGAAGCACCATTAGTCATTTTAATGTCATCATAATGTAGCATTTGCACCGTACTAACAGCATGTTCACACAGAAAATAACTCATCTTTAAATCCTTTAACTCAGTGCTTTAAAATAATTCTGGACTGCTAATGCACATTTAAATACTGAATGTTGTCCATTTGAATACATCTGTTGGTGTTTTGTGTCATTTTTGTTAATATATAAACCGTCTGAACAGCTTAAAATGTGTCTCCCACTTTCAATAATAAAGTGTAAAATCTTATTTTTCTGTATATGCAGCCTCACGGGGTTTACATGTTCCTGATGTGTGTGTTTATGTATGACTGGTATTGATTTTAATTTAAGAAATAATGTTACTCAATTTGTTAAAAAG
>NW_013952527.1:822728-825547 GCF_001266775.1 Austrofundulus limnaeus | reverse complement strand
CTTGTATGTTTCTGCTTTTATTTCTAATTATGTTAGTTTTGGTCCTCCATACATGAAAACCCATGATCCTGACAAACAGGAAGTCTACACCAACAACACAAGGTTTGCTGCATGTGTAGGGGATATTTAAGTGATAAATGAATAAGGGGGAAAAAAAATCACATCTAACAGCATATCCTCATTCAACATGTAAACCTTTCCATTAGTGCCTAAAGGAACAATTCATGTTTTTGAGTGGGGTTGTACAGAGTAATTCATCTTACAGTCTCTTAATGATTTGTTTATTAACACAAACATATACTTACAATGAATAAGCTTTGGTAACTCAGTTATAGTCAAATCAAAACTTTAATCCAGGACATTATTTACACTGACACTGAACAGAACCATTAAAATTAAGGCTAACATGCTACAATAATAGTCATGAAACAACTGCATTCACTGCAAGACACTCTGTCCCAACCATATTTATACACACTATTTAAATAAATAATTCACATCAGAGCTGCAACTTAAAAACAACAGATTAATAATTCTTGTCAGTGAGGAAACGTCAGATCAGAGACCTCCTTCAGGGATTACCTGTGGATTTTAAACAGAGGAAGATTAAACAAATGTAGATGGTTTACTTTCTGCTATTTTAGCTATTCATTTTTTGACCAACAACATTCATTTATTGATCATTTTATCATTGTTAAAACTGATCAAATGTGGTGTTTCTTATTTAAAGTTTTTTCTCATCTGAATGCTAAAAAAGCTATTACATTAATTCCAATTATTTTTCGAAATCAGTGAAAAAAGCAGTTATTTGCTGCTCGCTTATCAAATTTAAAAACACACTTTTAGTTTCTTATAGAGCAGAAGATTAACCATATTTTTTAAAAAATACAACTTGCTTTTTAAACCAAACCACGTTTTCTTGTTATTACACGAGTTGTGACACTAAACAGCCCAGAGTTTAAAAGGAAATTAAATCACAACAGGTTCACTATCTGGGTCAGATGATTGAACTCAACTCCTGTTTAGTTTAAAGCCAACATATTAAAACTAAAAATAGTGACGTCTCCTGCACACCGGGTTCTGGGGCTGTGGGCTCCGAGGTGTGTGACCTACATACCCTTTGACAGAGTGGGACCATAATCACCCGGTATTATTTACAGAATGCAGCACCCTGTTGGTTTAATCATTTCATGTATTTGGTGCTATGCACTACACGTGCGCTGCCAAGTCAGACACTTCAGCAGACAGCTTGGATTATGTCTAAAAGTTGTTTTATTTGTGATTTTATCTAGCAGTTTGATCATTTAGAAAACAATCCCTGTTACATGTTTACTGTAGCTGGAAAATGCATTTAAAAATCTTTTAGCATCTTAAAACTGTGATATTTCTTCAAAGTTAGCTCAAAACGTTACCATTATCACCACATAGTGGTTTAAATTGGTATTGCTGCTGGATGAAGTAAGAAATTACACACAATGGAAGAAAATTCAAGTAAAAGTATATACATATAAAGTTTTTAACTTACTCATTACTCGAAGCTGAGCTTGACTTTTTGCTTTCCCGGATGAGAACTCCACCACCCCGCTCATGTCCGGGTTGGTGTGCCTGAGGGTCAGCCTGTGGACCGTGCCCATCTTCTCCAGTCGTACCTGGGGACCCGACTGCAGGGGACCCCCGTTCAGACTCCACAAAGGAGATCTGACGACTGGGTCTGAGACTTCACATTCAAAGGAGGCCTGGTCAGGGGCCACAACCTCCACATCTTCCAGCTCCCGGACCATCAACACGGACTGGGCTTGGTAAGGGAACAAAAACAAAAAAGAGGTGTTAGGATAGTAGATTTAGGACCTAAACAGTAAATTTAGGGAATAATATCTTAAGGAAAGAGCTTGAAACAAATTATTTACATTCTGCTGAAAAAAACAACCCCCCCACACCCCCCGCCCCATGGGTTGCCGTTTGTAAAGTTACACAGTCAAAAATTACTACCAATATTTTTGTTTTATTTAGCCTTTTATAAGAAAAAATTAACAGATTTATTTTTCAGTCAGTTTTTCACCATATGATTCATACATTTATAAATGTCAGAGTTTATAAACTAAATATTTAACTTACAAATGAAATATTTAGTTAACAAGCTAAATATTTAACTTGTGACAAATATTTAGTTTTGAGCAAAATGTTTTGCTTGCAACTTAAATATTTAGCTAGCTACCTAAATATTTAGGTTGCAACTTAAATATTTAGGTGGCTACCTAAATATTTAAGTTTCAACCTAAATATTTAAGTTGCTAGCTAAATATTTAAGTTGCAACCTAAATATATAACTAAAATATTTAGCTAGCTACCTAAATATCTAGGTTGCAACTTAAATATTTAGGTAGCTACCTAAATATTTAAGTTTCAACCTAAATATTTAAGTTTCAACCTAAATATTTAAGTTGCAAGCTAAATTTATAACTAAAATATTTAGCTAGCTACCTAAATATTTAGGTTGCAACTTAAATATATGAATGTGTAAATAATGTGTGAGAGTTTGATAATAAATGTGAGAGAGTTTGATAGTACATGTGAGCAAGTTTGAATTATAGCCTAAAGGGACTCCCATAGTACATGAGCTACTATCACACACAGTGTCATTTTAGCTCAACAGCTAGCTAGCTAAATATTTAAGTTGTAATCTAAATATTTAGCTAGCAAGTTAAATATTTAGGTAGCCACCTAAATATTTAACTTAAATATTTAGCTAGCCTGCTAAATATTTGTTTCAAGCTAAATATTTAGCTCAAAACTAAATATTTAAGTCACAAGTTAAATAT
>NW_013952527.1:821390-822718 GCF_001266775.1 Austrofundulus limnaeus | reverse complement strand
AATCTGTTCTTTTTTTCTTATAAAAGGCTAAATAAAACAAAAAAATATTTGTGTTAATTTTTGATGGTGTAACTTTACAAATGGCACCCCATACCCCCCCTCAAAAAAACAATGTAAAAGGTTTTATCCATTGATATTTGGAGCTTTTTGTGTCTAAATGGTTCAGAAACCAAAGTTAAGTGGATGAACAAACTGAATGTGCAGGTAGCCTACAAAAATGAAAATAAGTTTAAAGAAGCAGGTATTGACCACAGAGAAACCAGCAGCAACTTAAAAAGCCAGAAGAAATACAGATCAAAACTACTTTAAAGATTAGACAAAAGTATTTATTTATTTTTGACTGAAATGTTCTTACCCTCTACTGTCAGTTTAGCAGAGCAGGAGTACTCTCCAACCTGCACACTGTACATCCCCTCATCCTCCAGCGCCACCTGCTGGATGATGAGTTTGCGGTAACAGCCCTCGCTGCAGATCTCGAAGCGTTCTGAGGGCAAGATGACGTTGCAGCCTTTGTACCAGCGGATGCTACATCTGGGGTTGGACACTGTGCAGTCCAGCAAGACACGGCTCTTCTCCAGGGCAACCTTATCCTGAAGAGGCTTTACTATGTTGACCGGCAGCTCTGAGAGGGAGTAAGTGTTTCATAATTAGAAGAAATTATTCATCTTTACAATAAAAAAACTGAAAAGATTGTGTTTCAGGTCTATGGATTTTAACTCCTGAGACCCTACGTCTTCGTATGTGGACGTTTCATCTTTGCCTCTCTAACCATAGTGCATCATTTTTTCAACTTTAAACATTTGGCTTCATTAATAAATACTACCAGCACCCTCTAGTGATCCAATACAATATTACACTCACTGGGTGAAAACAAGATGGCGGGGATCCCAGTAAAAAGCTTCTACAACAACTCTGGCAAGAAAAATAACCAAGGGAAAAACCCAAGTTACATTTCACACTTGAAACCAATGTATTTATAAACAGTTACATCTTTAGCTTCATAAGGCATGCAAACGTAACTTTTTTTACACAACTGATGCAAAGTACAATGTCCGTAAAGATAAAGTCCTCATTTGAGGACATTGGGACTATAATTTAAATATTAATTGTGCCATTAGTTAGGGTAAACCTTGTGACGGCCCTGCTGCTTAGTTAATTGCAGCCAGCTGCCACCAGTTTCCTTAATTGTGCTTCCTCACAGGTCTTCCTTAGGGGGCGTGGCCTGTGCTCCTTTTAAGCGCACACCTGGGAGCTGCACGGTGAGCTGAATGTGGAGCTGCACACAGAGCTGCACACAGAGCTGCACACAGAGCTGCACACAGAGCTGC
>NW_013952527.1:818926-820259 GCF_001266775.1 Austrofundulus limnaeus | reverse complement strand
TCAGGATCCTGCAAAAGTTTCTCAGGATCCTGCAAAAGTTTCTCAGGATCCTGCAAAAGTTTCTCAGGATCCTGCAAAAGTTTCTTAGGTTCCTGCAAAAGTTTCTTAGGATCCTGCAAAAGTTTCTTAGGATCCTGCAAAAGTTTCTCATGATCCTGCAAAGGTTTCTCATGATCCTGCAAAAGTTTCTTAGGATCCTGCAAAAGTTTCTTAGGATCCTGCAAAAATAAGTCAAGATCCTTTTTTTTCTTTCCTGTTCCTTTATGACATATAAAGGAAACATCATACTCATAACCATGGAACTCCCACCTGCAGTCACATTAATTCAAGATGGCCACCACAGCTGATCAACCTTAGCAAASACAAAAATGCCTGTAACTCAATCAGTGTCACATAAGCTAGGATTTGGTGTGATAGAAGCTGAAACTAAACAGATTGGGTGATATATTTGTTTAAGATTTTAACATGTAAGGTGGTGGATTATACAGAGAGGATGAAACACAGAGCTGCACTTAAATGGCTCCAAGATGTGAAAATGTTTTCACCCTGTAACTGCACTGCAGACTTTTTAAGCTRTATTTATCAATATAGTGTTATTAAACATTTTGCACTGATGATGTTATTTTCTAGGATGGTAAAAGGCAGGCTTCTATGCTAAATAGTTAAAAAGTGAAGCAAAGAGCACAGCACCAACTCCTCGTCACCAAACAATAACAGAGCTGAACATTTCTTGTGTTTTGGAGAGCAGCAATCACTTGTTTGCCTCAGTTCTTCAACTTATTGAGTCAGTAGACCTACTCCAACTACAGGAGCACCAAATCAACATATTAAAGAATTAACTTGGTGCATGTATAATGTTGTATAATTTCTGCAATTTAATTATTGTAATACCTTCCACATCCAGGTAAGCAACAGATTCAACATTTCTGGCGATAAACTTGATCTCTCCAGAATCTTCTGCTCGCACGTTGCACATGAGAAGAAAATGTTTTGTCCCTGAAATAATAATAAAAAAATTAATGAAAAAATTTTCAAATCTTAGCTATGCTATTTTATAATATATCTACAGCTCTCCGGGCTTACCTTCCTGACGGATCTTGATTGTACTTGTGGGTTTTATCCGTTCTCCATTCTTGTACCATTCTCCAGGCACGTCCTCCACAGAGATCTCACAAACAAACACAGCATTCTGATCCTCCTGGATGTCCAGATCGCCAAGGCCCTGAAGGACCGACAGCTTACGCTCTGAAGACAGATGTTGAAAATAAATAAATAAATAAATAAATAAATAAATAAATAAGAATTACTATTTTGACCATGTTTGGGATTTTTT